>NC_086445.1:1053604032-1053807012 GCF_028390025.1 Pseudophryne corroboree
AGAGTGGGAATAAAACCTGTGGTGAGTGCAGCAAGCCACCGAGCCCGCAAGCGCACTCTTTGCGCTCTCATCGCTGCCGGTATTCTGGCTGCCGGGATTCTGCTCTTGGTACATTGACAGCCGGCATCCTGTCCGCCGGGATATCATTATCATCCCAACTGGAGAACCAGATACCGGAAGAAAAAGTTCAAGAAAATGAAAGCTGCCCACCTGACTTCAAGTTCCAGAACTTGTCTTCAGTCCATCCAGCAGTACCTGAGATAACACTGAGCAGTAGCCAGACATAGCACTTATAATTAGATGCATTTTCATTAGAAAAACTAAAAACTTAAATTGGGCTTTTTAGGAATGGTTTGGGCTTATATTTTAGTCAACAGTTGCTTGTTTTTCATTTCATAGTCGGCAGCACTGCTTCTCTTTCAGTAACTGAAGAGGAACTAGACTTTATTATAATCCCTGTATTCCCCCTTCTGTGTATGTACGTTTTTGCCCCCTGCTGTTCAGATACAGAATTAGAAGTGGGTATCTCTCATTTTGTATAAAAACAATAATTCCCCTTCAGCTAATGTTACAGCTACATCATACTTGCCTACCTGCCCCTCTCCATGAGGGAGAAAATGCTCTGTTCCTGGACTCTCCTGGTAATGTATGATTGCCATCACCTGTGGTGAAACACCTTTGTGACAGGACGGTTCCGTACGAAAGCACTCACCGCGTCCCGTCCCCTGTGCACAGAGTGGAAGGTTAGGTCACACGGGACCTGACCACATAGGGGATTCCCGCTTACCGTCAGTAACCGCCTGTTACTGACTCCACCCACTGCGCTGTGGACGGGTTTATGCTGCCACCACCAAACTCCTAACCTGCCGTGGCGTTTGGAACCATGGTTCTGCTCTGTATGTGCCGGCACACTGCGTTACCACACCTGTGTGGTGTTGACGAATCCCCACTAGTCACCTGACTAGGCTGCTACCGGTAGTTGGCGGAAGGTGGAACTTGGAGACGTTAGGTGCTTCCCTGGACAGCCGGAGGACGGGGCTATGTTTGGCATAGCCCTGTAGGTCACAAGATGAAGCAATCTTCTTGAGGCAGATGATGTTTATTTGCTCAATAATAGTCTTAAAAAAGACTCTTCCCTATTGCTAGGGGCAACAGCAATACAGCAAGATGTTCCAGCAGAATGAAGATGGTACAAATACACTCTGGAGGCACGCAGGCCTCCTTTTTATGTCAATTTTCCACACAGTACCACAGGGGGTCAGGTCCCCACTAAGTAATTTCCATCCAATCAGGAAATCTTACAAAATACAAATAAATAAATAAAACAATTTCCTCTTTCCTTATAATTTAAACTCCAATTCCTACCAGCTGGGAGTTTACACTTCACCATTGATAAATTTATCACATAGCTTCAAAATACAAATGTTTCTGTCTCATTCACATCTCCATGCAAACCCAGTGTTTGGGATTACAACAGGAAGGGCTGCAACACAACAAACAGTCTTCCTTCCTGCATCTGCCATTCAGGGTTCGTATATCAATTAAATCAGCTACAGGATGAAACAGGTTCCAAGCCCATAGACTTTACATATGGGATAAGGAGATCCCCTGTGAGGAACATCTTTCTCTAAGGAACTTACATATCAAAAGGTATTGTCATTCACACCTCTCTGCTAGGACAGGGCCATTAGCATGCCACTTCCTATTTCCAGAGAGACAGCTATAGTAAGTGCATTTTCCCCTTTAAAATACAGGTGACCATATCTTGAACATAATTACATTTAAACATGCATTCCTGCATTTGTGCACAGAGCACTACATATGACATGTTAAGACACATCATTAAACATATTTTTAAACAGTCTGCGCCCAGCGCCGTAAATACATTTAACAGTGACGCCAAGCGCCTATTGTCCGCAACATGGCGCCGGGCATGAGGGTTAACCCCTTCAGTGCCGCAGCCGCCATTACACGTGTGGCTGGTTAGTCTCTCCGGCCACACTCCTCCCCTCCCAATTCAAGCGGGAAACCAGGGAGCCATGTCCCAGAGATTTGACTCCTGGTCCCGCAGTCTGTTGGGTTGAAGGGGACGCTACCTGGGGGGTGTAGGCTCCGGCCTAGACAGTTCATCCATAGTGCAGTGGGCCTCTCTTCGTGGGTGCACAATGTTCAAATAGTCCACCTGAAGTCCAAGTTCAAGGTTCCACCACAAAAGTCTGTCCAATTTCCCCAAGGTAGGTTGCAGCCACCTAACAGCTGGGTGGTAAGTCACCACGGTGGGGGGCCAGTTACACACAAGTGCCACCCAAGGTGTCCCAATTGTGGCATACCCCACCTCCCACAATAGCAGTATTCTGCTCAAACAGGCCACAGGGTGCTCCTGCCCATATGGCTCCTCCTGGTTCAGTACTGCTCCCAGTCCGTGCAGTGGCGCAATAGTTCGTAAAACACAGTCCTGGTCAAGAATGTGCGCCATCAGCACTGGAGCAGGTACCAAAGCCTCCTTCAATGACTGGAATGCCAACTCGCAAGCGGGTGCAAAGTCCACTGCCTTGGGAATGCCCTTCCTACCCATCTCTGTAAAGGGGTTCACAACAGGACTAAAGTCAATGACAACGTGTCCGTAGGGCCTTACAGGTTCTAAGGTCAGTACCAGTCTGGGTGATGTGGGTCGGGGACAGCCTCTGGTTGCCTCCCCCCTCCCCTCTGGTTTGGGCCTACCCCTGTCTCCTCCCACATGGTGCCCCAGGCACTGCACCTCCGTCATTTCCATCTGGCAACTGTATGCCCTAACTGTCAGACCTGCCCTCCATTTCTCCTCTGTTGACCTATGACTCGGGAAACCTATCCTGTCACCTAGGCCTACTTTTTCCTCCTCGTCCGCTACCTGTGCCACAGTGATGGCGGCCAGACCACCAGCCTCTGGATCCTGTGTGGCATCCACTACAGGGAGGCTGCGTGTCTTCCCCGATCTACTGCGCCCAGGCAGGGGACCTGCTATGTCCACAGCAACTTGCTGTAAAGGTCCTCCTATGGGCAGAGGCCCAGAGACAAAACAACCGCTGGAGTGCCCGAGCTGCCAACGCATGGCACCAGCCTTACAGTTGGTCTGGGCCTCATCCGACATTCCAGACCATGGTAAGCTCTGTGTCAGGCACTTCAGGGTACGGTCTGTCTCCGGGTTACTGTCCAAAGGGGTTTCGCTGGCAACCAACACCGGTTGCGCAGGAAGGTTCCCTGGGGGGACCAGTTGGACACGTTCCCTATCTGGTCTATCCCCTCCCACTTTCCTGTCTACCCTGTACCTTAACCCTTCCCGCTAGGTCGAACTTCCTGCCCCAACCCTGTCAAGGCCGCTGCCAGAGTGGCGCCTCATGCCTTTCGGGGATGGGTCAGAGAGTTGAGCCTCCCTGAACTCCTGCCTGCGTCCCTCAACCTCTCCTAAATTGGGACACACTACAGGGGGATCTAGGTGGGGACTACTAAGGTCAGTCTGGTAGGGGTCAGTCCCAGAAAAGTCAGTGTGGCTTCTCATACTCACCGCCGGAGTTGGCAAACCAGTTGGGTCAGGAGCATCATTGGGCACCCCCACAGGATCAAACGAGCTGGACCCAACATCCTCTGCATTGCTAGGGGACGTAGGCATACCAGAGGCAAAAGGCATGCGGGGTCGATGTGCTGATCTAACCGCTGTAATCTTTTCCTCTGGGCTGGTTGATGCTGTGGTTGGCTGTGCTGGCAGTTGTCTAGCAGCTGTAGTCTTTTCCTCTGGGCTGGGCTGTGCTGGAGCAGCTGATGTCAATGGTGGTTGCGGAACTTGACTCCGGGGAATGGCGCCAACAAACGTAGTGACGATCCCACCACCCAGATCATTTCCTAGGACCACATCAGTTGGGAGACCATCCATGGCGACAACTTCTCGCAACTCTGGTCCAGCTCCCCAGTCCAAGTAGACTCTTGCCATGGGAACCTCTTTTTCCGTTCCATCTGCCAGGGTGACCTTGGCAGTGCGACCCTGCAATACTGCAGCAGGATCTATAAGGTGGGGGCTCACCACAGTGATTGAGGCCCCAGAGTCTCTTAGGCCTTCCCCCTGCAGGGGTCCCACGTGGACCGGCTGCAGGTGCCTCCACATGTTGTGTAGGGGCTGTTTGGCCATGCAGGTGACTCTCTTCGCAGAGTGCACCTGTCTCTCGCCGCACTCCATTGGACTGACTGGAGAGGGAACAGTCTCTGTAGGCTCATCTCCACTCATCAAACAAGCGATCCGGGATCCAGCACTCGGATTTGGGACACGAGTCTGGGGTGCTTGGGATGCAGGACAGTTCGTCCTCAGATGTCCGATTTTCCCACAGCCGTAGCACTTCTTCTCCAGTCGTGGCACCGATGATCTCTGATCAGTTGCAGGGACGCTGTGGTGCGGTTGCTGGCCAAGAGCACCCGGGTTGGAAGATGCTTGTCTTTGGGGGTGATGAGCTGAAGAGGGGTGTCCCCGTGGTGGTACAGTCTGTTGGAGCTGGCTGCTGGCTGGGCGCTTCTGCCCCTGTGGCCGAATTGCCACATACTTGTCTGCTAACTGGGCAGCCATCTTTAAGCTGGCTCCCGGTCTAGCACCCACTCCTTCACTTCTGGGGCGCACCCGCGGTAGAACTGCTCCCTGCACATCAGGTCGATCAGTGCGTCCCATGTAGTGGCTTCAGAATCCTTCACCCACTTCACCACGTACTGCCGTAGCTGGGTGGTGAACTGCCCATGGGTGCTGCTAGGATTCTTGGGCAGGTCTCTGAACTTCTTCCTGTAAGACTCTGGAGTGATGAAGAATCGCTGGAGGAGAGCCTTCGCAACTTCGTCGTAATCCCCGCAGTCCTCCGTGGCCACTCCTCGATAGGCCTCCAATGCCTCTCCATGCAGAGTGGGCACAAGGTGTCTCACCCACTCGGACTTGGGTAAATCGTGTAGTTTACAAGTCCTTTCAAAAACTTGTAAATGTCCATCAGTGTCCCCATCACTGTCTGCAAACTTGGCAAACTGAATGCGTCCCGATCTGTGTACAACAGCTGACAACGGCTCCCGGGGTACCACGGCCTGTGGTGCCCGCTCATCACGCCACATCTGGATGATGATCAAGCGCTCTTGCTCCGTTGCCCTTTCCCCCAATTCCGCTAGCCGATCTGCTAGGCTATCCGTGCCGCCCCCCCTGGGACGTTGGGATCCTGGCCCTGCTAGGGATTGCTGGGAAACATGGCTGCTGCTAG
Organism: Pseudophryne corroboree; assembly: GCF_028390025.1. Classification (NCBI taxonomy): domain Eukaryota; kingdom Metazoa; phylum Chordata; class Amphibia; order Anura; family Myobatrachidae; genus Pseudophryne; species Pseudophryne corroboree. Next base: position 1,053,609,288 of record NC_086445.1, read on the forward strand.
AAGGGGCGGGGCTTGTGGGTCTCACCGGTTCCGTATGAAGGTCCACTGGTGGGCCGTCCTCTGCGATGATGACGCCATCAGTGCTCTTCACCTCCGCCCGATGGGACTCCTCCAAGCTCATGAGCGCCGCCTTCATGACGCTTCTGGACGCGTTGAAAGGGATATCCACACCCTTCTCCTGGCACACGATCTCCAGATCGCCCTTAGACGTTCCGCTGAAGTTCATCATCTTGTGCGTTCTCCTGCGCTGCAGTTACTCCTCTCCTGAGTAACTCGGCTTCTCCAATCGGGTGATCGAAAAGCCGCCTGGGATTATCCCACCGCTATGCCACCAATTTCTGTGACAGGACGGTTCCATACGAAAGCACTCACCGCGTTCGCGTCCCGTCCCCTGTGCACAGAATGGAAGGTTAGGTCACACGGGACCTGACCACATATGGGATTCCCGCTTACCGTCAGTAAACGCCTGTTACTGACTCCACCCACTGCGCTGTGGGCGGGTTTATGCTGCCACCACCAAACTACTAACCTGCCGTGGCATTTGGAACCACGGTTCTGCTCTGTATGTGCAGACACACTGCGTTACCACACCTGTGTGGTGTTGACGAATCCCCACTAGTCACCTGACTAGGCCGCTACCGGTAGCTGGCGGAAGGTGGAACTTGGAGACGTTAGGTGCTTCCCTGGACAGCCGGAGGACGGGGCTATGTTTGGCATAACCCTGTAGGTCACAAGATGAAGCAATCTTCTTGAGGCAGATGATGTTTATTTGCTCAATAATAGTCTTAAAAAAGACTCTTCCCTATTGCTAGGGGCAACAGCAATACAGCAAGATGTTCCAGCAGAATGAAGATGGTACAAATACACTCTGGAGGCACGCAGGCCTCCTTTTTATGTCAATTTTCCACACAGTACCACAGGGGGTCAGGTCCCCACTAAGTAATTTCCATCCAATCAGGAAATCTTACAAAATACAAATAAATAAATAAAACAATTTCCTCTTTCCTGGCACACACAGAGTTTTGTATAATTTAAACTCCAATTCCTACCAGCTGGGAGTTTACACTTCGCCATTGATAAATTTATCACATAGCTTCAAAATACAAATGTTTCTGTCTCATTCACATCTCCATGCAAACCCAGTGTTTGGGATTACAACAGGAAGGGCTGCAACACAACAAACAGTCTTCCTTCCTGCATCTGCCATTCAGGGTTCGTATATCAATTAAATCAGCTACAGGATGAAACAGGTTCCAAGCCCATAGACTTTATATATGGGATAAGGAGATCCCCCGTGAGGAACATCTTTCTCTAAGGAACTTACATATCAAAAGGTATTGTCATTCACACCTCTCTGCTAGGACAGGGCCATTAGCATGCCACTTCCTATTTCCAGAGAGAGAGCTATAGTAAGTGCATTTTCCTCTTTAAAATACCATATCTTGAACATAATTACATTTAAACATGCATTCCTGCAATTGTGCACAGAGCACTACATATGACACGTTAAGACACATCATTAAACATGTTTTTAAACAGTCTGCGCCCAGCGCCGTAAGTACATTTAACAGTGACGTCAAGCACCTGTTGTCCGCAACATGGCGCCGGGCACGATGGTTAACCCCTTCAGTGCCGCAGCCGCCATTACATGTGTGGCTGGTTAGTCTCTCCGGCCACAACCTTTCTTATCAATTACCTAGCTCACCACAGGTGATGGCAATCATTCATTACCAGGAAAGTCCAGGAACAGAGCATTTTCTCCCTCATTGAGAGGGGCAGGTAGGCAATTATGATGTAGCTGTAACATTAGCTGAAGGGGAATTATTGTTTTTATGGAGAGGGGCAGGTAGGCAAGTATGAGCTACATTTACTGCACGGGAAATAGCATACGCCGCCTACAGATCAGGAACGGCATTAGAAGTGGATCTTGCTCATTACATACACTTGTAAAGGAGTATCCCCTCTCTCATTGTACCAAATCTGGGGTGAATCGGAAATATGCAGGGCTAAACATGGCAAATTTGTGGCCCACTTAGGAAACCGGAGCGACTGTGAGCTTCAGCCGGTGTCTTGGGAACTTGTACCGAAACAGAAATCTCTACTTTGAAAAGGGCACCTCAACTTCTTCCGACCGGTGCATGAGATGTTTTTGAATTTGGGGAATGAACCGGTCCCGGGGGGCTTAATAGTCCACATATCCCGGTGTGGTGCTGTTCAGCTGAGGCCGACCTAGGGAACCAGAATATTTGTGCCAATGAGCCGGTGTCCTGGAGACTTGCGCTGAAACAAAACTCTGTACTTAGGAAAAAAAGCACCTCAACAACTTCCGACCGGTGCATGGGTGTGTTTGAACCCCGAGGGGGTCACAGTCCCAGCGGGCTTAATAGTCCAGAAATTAGGGGGGGCGGACAGTCCCTTCCAGTGGGCCAATTTCCCCCAAACTTGGCCCATTTCTAGATCCACATCCTGGGGGCATGTCTGCCAATTTTGGGGTGATTCTGATTTATGGAATGACAATTTTAAATTCCTTTGTCGTATAAACAACCCTTAATGAAGTCTAAGAACACAGTACGCTGTTTACTTAAGAAGTACCGTAAGGGTACGCTAGTTGCGTAACGATCGCTTAGCCGTAGGCGAGACGCTCAAGCGTCACGTTCGCTCACGGCCCAGTGATCACAGGACAGCACGTTATTGGTGATGACTAGAGTAATGATTCGCTATGGCGTAGCGGACGCTCGAGACCACGAGGAGATCACCAGCGGCGCAGACGCTCACGACGCTATACCTTTATGTCTAAACCTTTTATCAATGAAATACACAGAATACCTTAATGTGAATACAGGGTGTAAGTGCAACCTTGTGTAACCTGACTAACTACAAAGCTGCTTGAGCGTCACCGACGCTCAAGTGGACACTTAAAACTATAGGAAATACACGGATACTGGTTTAGGGTCCAAAGCCTATTAACTGTATTATAACTAATATACTTGTAAAAAGGAATCACAGTACAAATGATACACTACAATATAACAGAGACTTCCTAACCGAATAACTATACAAGAAATACAATACAATACTATGCTGATCTAATACAATACAATACTAGTCAATGGGAGATACGAGAGAAAGAGAAGGGAGAGAGAGAGAGAGAGAGAGAGAGACGGAGAGAGAGAGATTGGCTCACAGTAAGACAATATGATTACGGAGAAAAACTTACGCACAAAGGGTATGATCGCATGCGCCTCTGGACATCCAGCTTCCCGATTATCAGCAATGAGAACCGTTTGATGAGAAGTGAAAGCTGGATGCCACAGGCCCGTCTTTTATGCTACTCACACAATGCAATCTAATGGTCCCTACAACCTCATTGTCCATTGGACGCAGGAATTCGGCTTCGCATTATAACAAAAGGTCATAGGGTGATTCATACAGGTGGGCTGTGACGATTTCAAACAGCTCAGGTGGGTGGGAAACTAGGTTTCCCGCCGCATACCTGAGTATGTGTAAATAATAGAAATGGACATAAACTTCTTATGTCCATAACTATCCGCACGAGCGATTAATACGCTCCAAACCAACACCGGAATATTGTTAATTAAATACTCTTCCGATGGGTACCAAACACTGCTGTATGATTCCTGTTAGACCCTTAGCACAATACAAAGAGGGATTCCTCCGTTCAGGGACATTCCATATTAACCAAACTTTCAGAATCTATCAAAGGGACCATGGTCTACAAACTACATTAATTGTGAAAATATGTAACGAATGAGTCGCACGCTACGGTTACATAAACTCTACCGTAAATACGCATACCGTGCGCCCGCGGGTGCACGCTATTGCGGGTATGCGCCTTCACGGGAGAGCGTACGCATGCGCAGTGCAGACCAGTGTGCGGTGCAAATATGGCAGAGTGTATGGGGATATTTTTTTCTGACTTTGACAGTCCACCCTTTGGCAGTCAATAATAACTGCCACCTTCAAAACATTTCAAAAAGGAGAAAAATATAAGTCAGGGGTTAATTCATTTCCAAGGTTGGGTAAGGAAGAAGAGAGGAGTAGGTGTGAAGAGGGTATGACCTAGTGAGATAGCAGAAGTATGTGTGTATGAGTCCATGTTTGGAGGGTCATGTATCATCGTGCCGTACGTGTGGTAAATCAAGCTTCGAGGTATTGCGAAGTATACATTTGAATTCCTTCTTATCCCGTGGTACAGGTCTGTGGATGGGCTGTCAAACTTTACCGAGCTCTTTTCGGCTTTTGAACAAAATGGGGAGCACATTTTAGTTGATGATACATGAATGGGGGAATATGTGATTGCTGATATCTGTGCCTGTATTCCCTATACTATGTGTGTTATTACCTGAGGGTTGTAGAGATGAGGATGAAGAACACTTATGGAAAATGCAATGATATTCTATGTCAGGTAAATGTACATCTGTCGTTGAAGTTTTGTTCGGTATCTGTTGAGAGTCGTCTTCTTTGCGCTGTATTGCTCCTTGGGCATGAGCAAATAGCTTTGTCAGTGCCATCAGATTTACAAAAAATGTTGGGCTAGCGTGAGTTTAAAAATACTAGGGAAACTGGGGATCCATGGCAAAGTTCATCAAGTGTCCATATCATAGGTTGTCAAAACTTCATCTTTGGTGCTTGTCTGTTGTCTGTATAGCGTCTCGTCAACTTCCTCGTCCAAGGGGGTCTTTGTATCTTGGAGAAAAGCAGAAAAACAGGTGAAAGAAACGGACCGTATAATCGCATTTTTCAGCACATCCTGGTTTCTATCATTGGGTCATAAATCAAATCCAGGTTAATTACGGTTTCCTCACTCCTCAAGCTCATCACTTTTGTACTTTGTTTGCACCTCATTAAAGCCTGTCCGCATCTAAATATCAATCCAATAGATATAACAACACCTAAGATACATAGGAGAAACTTTCCAACATCCATTATGACTCCTTGAGCCCAGTCTCCTAAACCGGAGAACCAATTTCGCGGGTTCAACCATGACACCCAACTAGTCAGCTCATTACCTACAGCGGCAAGGGTGAGATTGTGTTTTCGGCGAAATTCCCATTTTAATTGGAGAATATCGTCCATCTTTTGGTCTATGACCTCTACCGGATCCTCGGTGCTATTTGTGATATACGTGCAACACTTTATGCCGTACTGTGTTGCCAATGTAACACAATATCCGCCTGTTACTGCTGTAAGATAATTAAGAACCATCCTATGCTGAACTAGTTCTGTTTTATAAGCTTGAAGTTCTCTTCCAGTGTATCTGAACGTGTCATCATACATTTCAGTGATATTATCTAACAAATTGGCGAGTGCGGAAATGTATCTATAATTCATCACTCCTCGAGCGGTACGAGTGAAATCTAACGCCACCAGAACCTGAATCCCGGTGGATTCATGGATAAGATCAGAGGCCGGATGCTCTAACCTTTCTGACAGTTGTCTTTTAACTCGGTGCTCGTAATGAGTGTGAGTATAAGGAGCTTGGGCACCACGGTGTATGTCCTTCATTTTGTCATGTGTAACAGTCATCACTTCAGGCAATACTTTTCCAATATAACACAATCCTTCAGAGTTTGGGGCAAGCCACTTGTACGCCTTTCTCCCGCATATGAAATATGCATCATCGGGGAGAACATATGGGACAGAGAAGGACATTACCATATTACACACCTTCCAGGTGAACTCTCCTGACCCTAATTCTTCCATCTGCTTAATGCACGTATCAGTTTGTACGATATGTGCACAGTATCCTGGTGATACTTCTCCAACTCTCGTAATCCTATTTCCTAAGGTATACCTATACCGGAAAGATTTTCCTCTACTGGCTATGTGGCGTACAAGCTCTGTATCTGTAGGCATTCTATCTGCTCTGTGTGAAAAGGTCATGGTAAGGTTGCTCCATGACACTTCCCAATTTCCCGGCTTACGGGGATTGGAGATATTAAAACATAAGAGGGACCTATCCACATGGTATTGGTGGAGCTTCAAACTAGGAGGGCTGGAGATGTTAAACCTCCGGTCCACCGGTCTTCCACCACTTAGCTCAAGTACCTCCCCTAGCGTTAAAGGAAATGGTACTAGCCCTGATTTGCTATGACCCTGAGGTACTTGAGAGCATACCCAACAATCTGTTTGGTTTAATACGTTACCCACTAAGGAGTGATAGTCACTCAATGGATGCCGGTCCATATGGATATTAAAACTGGATTGGCATTTCTTTATGCACCCATCCTCAATCAAATTGTCACAGAGCCTACAGATACAGTTTTCTTCAGCTAATAATCCATCACAATTTCTTCTATCGGATCGTTTTCTGATACTCGCCTTTGCTTGTTGGTTTGGTTGATCTTGGAAAACTACGCCTCCATCATCATAATCGGAACCCATTCCAGAACCTCTCTCGACCTCTATGGTACTCTCGCCGGAACAGACTGCTCTGGTCAACATCATGGTTAACATCAAAATCCGGATCACAGTCTCTTGGGGCAAGTCCATCTTTGAGGAGGAAATAGAGAAGAATGAGAAGGGGGAAAAAGAAATTTTAAGGGAGAGGGGATGGGAAGTGGAGAAAAACAATAAAAGGGGGAAGGGAGTCAACAACTGCTTTCGGTCTTCAAGGCTCAGGTGCCGCCTCAGTCCTCCTGGAACAGACACTCCAGTGATACGACCTCTACCGTCTGTTCCTTATCACGGGACTTCTCTGGATCAGCAACCTTTTTGCAGTGGGATGAATGGACCCAAGTCTCTCTCTCAGCAACCTTCAATGCTGTGGTGCTAGTCAATAAGACCTGGTATGGTCCTTCCCATCTATCAATAAGACAACCTGAGCGTAGAAAATTTCGTATCATTACATAATCCCCAGGTTCAATGTCATGACAATTACTATCTGGTAAATCAGGAATCACCAACTTCAGATTATCATTTTGATTCCTCAACTGCTTACTCATGTTAATCAAGTATTTTACAGTCACTTCATTGTTACATTTCAAATCATCCTGAGGGTTAATCATGATATGCGGTTGTCGACCAAACAGAATTTCAAAAGGGGACAGGTTAAGAGGGGACCTGGGAGTGGTTCTGATGCTATACAAAACAATGGGTAAAGCTTCTGGCCACGTCAATCCTGTCTCTGCCATTACTTTACTCAATTTATTTTTAATAGTGCTGTTCACTCTTTCGACCTTCGCACTCGCCTGTGGACGGTACGGAGTGTGCAGCTTGCTATCAATACCCATTAATTTACACATTCCTTGAAAGACATCACCGGTAAAATGGGTACCCCTATCACTTTCGATTATTCTAGGGATACCATATCTACATACAAATTCCTGCACAATTTTCTTAGCTGTAAACATAGCGGTATTTGTAGCTGCTGGAAATGCTTCGACCCAATTCGAGAAAACATCTATACAAACAAGTACATATTTCAAATTTCGACATGGGGGTAATTGAATGAAGTCAATTTGTATTACCTGGAAAGGGCCGCCGGCAGGTGGGATATGGGATGGTTCTGTAGGTATTGCTTTTCCAATATTCTTTCTCAGACAGGTAAGGCATGACATTGCTCTTTTACCCGCATGAGAGGAGAATCCTGGGGCGCACCAGTATGCTCTTACCAATTTGCACATTCCCTCCTTGCCTAGATGAGTCAACCCATGAGCTGCTTCAGCCAGACATGGAAGATATGCTCTGGGGGCCACTGGTTTACCATGTCCATCCGTCCAGAGCCCTGAGGACTCCTGGCCATATCCCTTTGCCTTCCAGACTGCCTTTTCCTGTGTGGAACACAAATTCTGCATCTCACACAACTTCTGTGTGTTGATGGTATTAAATACCATCAGTTGTGTGGTGTCTGTCTGTATGGGGGTAGCAGCTGCAAGCTTTGCGGCTTCGTCTGCTCGGCTGTTACCAAGGGATACTGGGTCTTGGCTATATGTATGTGCTTTACATTTGATAACAGCCACTCTGTCGGGTTCCTGTATCGCTGTTAGAAGCCTTTTTATATAAGCTGCATGCGCTATCGGTGTACCAGCTGCCGTCATGAAATTTCTGAGGCGCCATAGGGCTCCGAAATCATGTACTACCCCGAAGGCGTATCTAGAATCTGTGTAGATATTGGCTGACTTACCCTTAGCCAATTCACATGCTCTAGTTAGGGCGACCAGTTCAGCAACCTGGGCTGAGTGAGGTGGACCTAGCGGTTCCGCTTCTATGGTGTCTTGGTCATCTACGACTGCGTATCCAGTACACAAGTCTCCCGAGTCTGACTGTCTATGACAACCACCGTCAGTGTAGAACGTGAGTTCTGCATCTTCCAGTGGATTGTCACTGATGTCAGGCCTTGCGGTAAAATTTTGGGTCAAATATTCCATACAATCATGTGCATCTTCCTTTGTATTAAATCCTCCTTCCCCATCACTCTCACCTTCCACCCTTTGTGTCTGACCAGGCACACCTGGGAGAAATGTTGCAGGATTTAATGCGCTGCATCTCCTTATGGTGATGTTTACTGGGGCCATTAGTGCCAATTCCCATCTTGTAAACCTCGCTGATGAGACGTGTCTGGTTTGGGCAGAATTCAATAAGGCTGACACTGCATGTGGTGTATGGATTGTGAGGTTGTGGCCTAGCACGACATCTTCGCTTTTTGTCACTAGCAATGCTATCGCCGCAACGCTACGCAAGCATGTGGGAAGGGATCGCGCTACCGTGTCTAGCTGAGCGCTGTAGTATGCAACTGGCCTGCTGGCATCACCGTGTTTTTGGGTTAGTACACCTGCTGCGCAACCAGCACTTTCTGTTCCGTATAGTTCAAAGGGTTTCCCATAGTCTGGCATACCTAGTGCTGGCGCCTGCGTTAGGCACTGTTTGAGTCTCTCAAATGCTGTTTCGGATTCGTCTGTATGCGAGATCCTATCAGGTTTGTTTGAGGAGACCATTTCCTGCAAAGGTAACGCCAATATGGAAAACCCTGGGATCCAATTACGGCAATACCCACACATTCCTAAAAACGTCCTGATCTGTTGCTGGGTTTGTGGCAGTGTCATGTCTCTAATGGCTTGGATTCTATCAGCGGTCAGGTGTCTCAGTCCTTGTGTTAGACAGTGTCCCAAATATTTTACCTTAGTTTGGCATAATTGCAACTTGTCTTTGGAAACCTTATGTCCTGTGTCTGAAAGATGAAACAGGAGCTGTTTCGTATCCTTCAGGGAAGCTTCCAGCGAATCTGAACACAGTAGTAAATCATCTACATACTGTATCAATACTGATCCACTCTCCGGTTGGAAAGACTGTAAACAATCATGCAAAGCCTGAGAAAATATACTTGGACTATCTATGAAACCTTGGGGTAACCGAGTCCACGTGTATTGGACTCCTCTGTATGTGAATGCAAACAAATATTGGCTGTCAGGGTGCAGAGGTACCGAAAAGAATGCGGAGCAGAGGTCAATAACAGTGAAAAATTTGGCAGTGGGAGGAATTTGCATTAGGATGACAGCTGGATTTGGCACTACGGGGAACTGACTCTCAACTATTTTGTTAATCCCCCTTAGATCCTGCACTAGCCTGTAACCCCTCCCCCCACTCTTTTTAACAGGGAAGATGGGACTATTTGCTGTGCTGGACGTTCTTACTAGAATGCCCTGTTGTAGCAAGCGCTCTATTACTGGGAAAACTCCTAACTCCACCTCTGGCTTCAGAGGATACAGTGGGATTTTTGGAGCTATCCTACCATCTTTTACTTGTACAACTACTGGAGCTACGTTTGCCATTAATCCAGTGTCCTGTCCATCTTTTGTCCAAAGTGACTCTGGTATCTGAGATGTCATCTCTTCTATTTGGGATGGATTCCTATTTGTCATAATGGGATGTGACATTAATTTTGATGGGGAGTCTAACATGTCTCGTACTTCCTGAGCGTGATTCTCAGGAATGTCCAAGAATACACCTTCAGGAGTACAATAAATGACGCAACCCATTTTACATAGTAAGTCTCTTCCCAGGAGATTGGTTGGTGCCGATGCAGCTAGCAAAAACGAATGCTTGGTATGCAAAGGCCCTATTGTAATCTCGGCTGGTTTGCTAACAGGGTAGTGCTGGACTACTCCTGTTACTCCCATGGCTGGAACTGTCCTACCAGTGGTTCTCATGCCCACTGTCGAATTTATCACTGACTTGGCCGCCCCTGTGTCTACAAGAAAGTTTAAGGTTTTTTTTTTAACATCAATAGTTTTTATTAAAGTCATTTTTATGGGGTACAGAACAAAAAAAAGGGGGGGTTACATAACAACACAATAAAGAGGTAGATATAGAAGGGGGTACAGCTGGGGTGGGGGGGGGAGGAGCATCCAGATCAAGGGTGGGGATTAGAGCATCAGAACCAAGTACACATTATTCAACGGTTATATTTATGTATAGGAAAGACCTTTGACGTTGCATCTGGAAAAGCATGGCTCTAGCCCAGGGGGTCAACGCACATAGTTATCGATTGGTAGAAGATGGGGAGGAAAGTCTAGACTAGGGTTGCCACAGTTTAGGATAGGGGGAGAGTAGGGGTACGCTAGTGTGTAGGGGTAGTATAGCAATCAATACTACATATCTTCAGATAGTGTCTGGTTGTTCGATTAAGCTAATTGGGGTTGGGTTGTGTATATTAAGTTTATGAAAATGTTGGGATCCTTCAGTAGTGGAGATATAGCGGCGCCACATGGACCAGTTTGTTTTGAGGGGAGTGGTGTCGGTGGGAAGAGGGATATATTCCGTTTCCATGAGAAAGTGGTGGTTTATCTTATGGATAACTTTCGGCAGGGTAGGAGGTGAGGATTGTTTCCAGAGTTGAGCCAGGTTGGCGCGAGCGGCTATTAAGATGTGACCCAGAACATATCTGGCGGATGGGGGAACAGAGGGAGGGACTACGTGGAATAGTGCCAGGATCGGGTCTGGCTTGGTATGAATGGACAAAACCTTGTTTATCAGATCAAATACCTTTGACCAATAATCGGCGATCACAGGGCACGACCAGAATATATGATAGATATGGCCTACCGAGCCACACAGTCTCCAGCACTGATTGCTATGGGAGGGCCAAAATCTGTGGAGCCGATCAGGGGTCAGGTAGAGTCTGTGTATCAGTTTTATATGCATTTCAGTGTGGTTTAAGCATTTGGACATGGAGTAAGAAGTTAAAAAAATAAGGCGCCAGTCATTTGGCGTCAGGGTTCTCCCCAGGTCTTGTTCCCAAGTCAATTGGGCCTTAGATTTGGTGTGGGAGGTAGGGGTTATCAGTAGTTTGTACCAGTACGTAATGTCGCCTTTGGATTCGTGTAGGGAAAGGCGGGAAAAGAGAGTATATGAAGTTGTGTGTAACATTGAGTAGGTAGAGGGGATTGATTTCCACCAGTGCGCGACTTGCATATAGTGGAAGAGTTCTGTGGCGGATAAGGGAAATTGTGACTGAAGAGCTGAGAAGGATATTAGAGAGAGTCCGTCAAGTAGGTCACCTAGACAAAGTATACCTGCTCTTCTCCATATGGATAGGTTAAGATGGGGTATCATTAGTGCTAGTGTAGTAATGGAGATCTGAGAAATGTGAGAGATAGGGGATGGAAGATTGGCAGATAATTTGTCCCAGGTTTGAAGTGTGGCTTGCGTGGAGGGAAGGAGAGTTATAAGAGTGGGTCGAAGCGGCTTTGGGATGCGGAATAGATCCGCTAGAGGGATTGGGTTTGCTCGATTTTGTTCCAACTCCACCCATCCTAGGTGTGATTGGGCTTCAAAAAAGTGTTTAACGGGGGCCAAAAGGGAGGCCTCCTGGTATAGAGGAATGTTAGGTAGACAGAGACCCCCGAATGCTCGCGGGAGGACCATTCTAGAGAGAGCCAGCGAGGGTGGTTTTGAAGACCAGACATATTTAGACATGAGAGAAGAGCAAGTCTGTAAGGACTTTTTTGGAAAAATATAAGGGATTGTGCGGAAAAGGTACATTAGTTTGGGTAGTAGAGACATTTTGAATGCTGCCATACGACCCAGCCAGGAGACCTCATAGGAAGACCAGGATTTTGTTAGGGCTTCTAGTGTCTCTAGTAGGGGAGAGAGATTGACTGTGAAGACATCAGTAGTGGAGATAGGGATGTTTATACCCAAATATTTTATCGTGTGTTTCCGCCAATTGTATGGAAAGGAGGATTGGAGGGTTGGGAGGGAGTGGGGTATGTTGAAGGGGAGGGCGTCTGTTTTGGTGGTGTTGAGTTTGTAGTAAGATGCTAGGCTATAGGTGTCGAGAATAGAATGTAAGACAGGTAGAGTTGTAGTGGGTTCAGGGACAAAGAGGAGAACATCATCTGCAAAGAGGCTCAGTTTGTGGGAGGATGTACCAAATTGTAGAGCCGGTATAAGGGGGTTGTCCCGTATTGTGATTGCAAGGGGTTCGATTGACAGGACGAATATCAGGGGGGATAGAGGGCAACCCTGTCTAGTACCATTTGTGATAGGGAAAGAATCGGACAAGAAGCCATTGCTGTACACCCGGGCCGTAGGGGAGCTATATAGTGCCAGAATAGAGGTTAGTATTCGGTCTCTAAACCCGAATCGGAGGAGGGCCTGTTGCATGTATTCCCAATTTAATCTGTCAAAGGCCTTCTCGGCATCTAAAGACAGCAAGAGAAGACCCTGATCCTTAGACAGGGAGTCTATCAGGTTAAAGACCCTACGCGTGTTATCAGACGCTTGTCTTCCAGGCACAAAGCCTGTTTGGTCCGGGTGTACCAGCAGTGGGAGGAAACTATTAATGCGTGTTGCAATCATTTTGGCATACAATTTGATGTCGCAGTTAAGTAGGGCAATAGGTCGATAATTTTGCACATAGGCGGGGTCCTTTCCGGGTTTAGGGATGGTAACAATGCGCGCTTCCAAGAGTTCTGGAGGTAGGGAGCCGTGGTCAGAAAATGCATTGAAAAGGGCTGTTAGGTGGGGGGAGAGAACGTCATGGAAGGTAGCATAAAAATCGGAAACAAATCCGTCTGGACCTGGGGCCTTGTTTCTAGGGGTAGATTTAATAGCTGCAGAGATTTCCTCCGCCGACCATGGGGCATTGAGTGTAGTTAATTGCTCCTGGGTGAGAGTAGGGAAAGAGAGGTTATCTAAAAAAGAGGTGATAGAAGAAGAGGTGGGTTGAGGAGTTGAAGGATCTATCGCTAGATTATATAGCTTGGCGTAATATTGTGCAAATTGGCTCGTTATGTCCCTAGGGTTTAATATTTTCTGTTTGGTGGGAGAGTAGATACATTTAATCTTGTTTCTGGCTTGCTGAACCCGTAATTTACGCGCCAACATTCTGCCGGCTTTATTGCCAAGAAGGTAGAATTTGTGGCGCATCCTATTCAGAGCCGCTTGAGTGCGGGCAAGAAGCGATTTTTGTAGTTGACCTCGAATCTTAGAGATTTCATTTTTAAGAGTTTTAGAGGGATGGGCTATATTTTGAGTTTCGAGGTCTAACAGTTCAGCTTCTAGATCCGCTTGCAGTTGGCGGGCTTGTTTTTTGAGGGTGGCACCTGCTTGAATAGCAGCTCCACGAGTGACAGCTTTAAAGGCACACCAGTGGTTGATGGAGGAGGTGTCCTGTGGAGAATTAGTGGCTAAGTAAGAGTTGATGGAGTCAAATATAATTTTTTTAGAGACAGGATTATTCAAGAGGTATGGGTATAGGCGCCATTGGCGGGGTGGATTGTGGAGGTCGTGTAGGTTCCATTTCCAGAGAACTGGGGCGTGGTCAGACCATGTAATTGGCAAAATATCGATGTCTTTGGTTCTCTGGAGAGACCATTTGTCGCATAGAATCAGGTCTATTCTGGAGTAGGTATTATGTACAAGGGAGTGGAATGTATATTCTCTACCCGAGGGGTTATGAGTCCTCCAGACATCGTAAAGGTCATATTCCGCCAGTAAATTACGAAAGGCTGAGGAGGGGCCAGAGTGAGCCGAGACAGCAGATTGAGAGGATTTGCGGGATTTATCCATTTTCGGGTCTAGGGCAAGGTTATAATCACCCAAAATTACCAGAGAGCCCTTTAGTGTGTTACGTATGGTGAGGAATAGTTTACGCAGGAAGGGTACTTGGTTAGAATTAGGTGCATATAGGGATACCAATGTGACAGGCTTGTCGTCCAGCAGGCCAGTGAGGATAAGGTATCGGCCACTTTTGTCTGAGAGTTGGGAATGGAGGGTAAAAGAGACATTTTTGCTAAAGAGGATAGCCACCCCGTTTCTTTTAAATGGACCATTTGCGTAGTACCCCACAGGGAAGTGACTGTTCTTAAAAAGGGGAGGATTAACAGCAGAGAAGTGCGTTTCTTGTAGTGCGACCACGTCCGCTTTTTGCTGGTGGAAGGATGTGAGGGCCAGTCTACGCTTGTTAGGCGAGTTCAGGCCTTTGACATTGAGGGATAAAAGGTTCAGCATTGCAAACATATATCAGGAATGATGGATAGGGATCTATGTTGGGCCAGTTTAGAGGGTATGTAACGAATACTAGGGTGCAGTTGTGAATGGAGGTATAGGCCATGTCTGGAGCTCAGGGGGGAGGGAGGGGTGTGGGGATAACGTGGGGGAGAATCAAATTGGGGAAGTGGGAGGTAAACAACAGCAACAACAAAAAAAAAAGGTCCGATATATTGGACCTGCATGACTACTGCAGGGAGGGGGAAAAGGTTCGGGGGTTTGCAGTAGTACAGAAAAAGGCGGGGGCGCGCTGGAGTACCATGCACCGCCACTCTAATGTAACTTCTGAAAGGGTAGTGCAAAGGCACGTACATATAGTATATTCCTCACTAATTAACAGGTGAGTGTGGATGGGGCAATAACAGGTATTCAGTAAGTAGTAATAACAAAACAAATTGAAGCCCCTAAAGGGAGGACAGTAATTAAACAACTTGTGAAAGAGTAAACCTGTAACTTGTAGACCTAGATATGAAACATGTAGTTAGGTACATAATGGCGTTAGAGAATGAAAAAATCCTTCCACTCTCAGTAGAGGGGAAGAGGCCTACATTCTCCGTGAACCGGAGATATCAACAGATAGATTTGAAAGGACCTGATACAGCAGTCCAGAAGTTCAAATAGTCGACCATTCCTGGCGGATGGCAGCAGCTTTGGGCGGATTTGCAGGCTTCTGGATAGATATGTCCCAGTCAAGTAGTAGCTTCACACCCGCGTCTAGGGAGGAGATAATATAGGTCGAATCTTCGTATGTGACTATCAGTTTGACCGGGAATCCCCAGCGGTAGTGGATGTCGTGAGATCTGAGGGCGAGGGTGATAGGAGTAAAGGCACGTCTCTTTGCTATAGTAGCAGCCGAGAAATCTTGGAATATTTGAAGGCCTCCTAAAGTGTCGGAGTTCCTGGATTCTCTAGCGGCCCTCATAATACGCTCCTTAACCGGGAAGAAATGCACTCGGAGGAGGGTGTCTTTAGGGAGGTCAGATGAGACGTTGCGTGGTCTAGGGAGTCGGTGGATGCGATCGATCAGGAGTTCTGTGGAGTCAGCAGCTGGAAGAAGCTTCTTAAATAGAGCAGTAGCATAAGACTCCAGTTCAGAGTTGGTGACTGAGTCTGGGATGCCTCTGATCTTGACGTTATTCCGTCTTGATCTGTCCTCCATATCTGCCAGCTTGGACTTGAATTGGTCCAGATCTTGTTGTTGCCGGTCATGGGAGGAGAGGAGATCATTGTGGGAAGTGACCAGCTCTTCCATCTTGCGTTCTAAATGGTCCGTCCTGTCCCCCAGTGCCACCAGCTCAGTCTTGACCTCGCGGATGGCAGAGGTCAGATCCTTAGAGAGTTCAGACTTGAAGGCGGAGAGGATCTGGCAGAGGGATCTCACGGTCAGGGGGGCGTCTGATTCGCAATCCACTCCAGACATTGATAGAGCGGAAGCCAGGACACTTGGTCCCGTGTGATCTAGCATGACAGAAGGGGAAGAGACATTTTGTAGAGGGGAAATTTGGAGGGACTTCTGGGGGGGGAAGGACACCTTAGGAGGTATTACTTCTTTGGATTTTTTAGGAGCCATTTCTCGCCGGTAGGGGCGTACGCGGAAAGCACTGAGAGGTGTACCTCTTAGCTGGGTCCAATCAGTGAATTATAATGAAACAGGAGAACTCAGTCACATTGATAATATGTACGTGTCGTTTTAGACAAACATGAGTGGCGGTGGTCGGATCTAAGAGCTCTTACATTTTGGAGATTTCGCACATGCAGGAGTCACAGAGCTGTTAGGTTGAGAGTACAAGATAAGATCGGAGTGGGGTGTGTTAGCACTCAAATCAAAGGTTCCAGGGGGGTGTGGGTTTCTCCTTTAGGGATAGCTGGGCACCGGTGTTTGGTGTTCTCCGTCTCCCAAATTTAGGGAGATGTGAAGATGATTATGTTTCTCTCTGAGTGTGTCACCCAAGGTGCAGGTTCCGTCTTTTTCGTATAGTGGGTGTTGGTAATAGGGAGATCTCAGATTGTGCCCCTTCAGTGCTAGTGTATGGGGGTGAGCTGGACTGCTGACTGTGTATCTCCACAGGTTGGAGCGTCCGGTGGGGGGAGAGGGGGGGTAGATGACCGCTACCCTTGCTTCACGGGCGCCACCAGCCGGCGGGCACCTCACTTGAGTGTTACCGATTCCCTGGGCCTTGGGGAGACACCCGGCGGGTAGGGCTCAGAATGAATTGTGTATGAGAGAGGTCGTCCGTGCTCAGGCGGGGCGAGAGGAGCCGGGGTTCAGAGACCGTGCGGCGGGCCTTCGCCTACGACGTCTATCCCCTGGTGTGTGGGCCCCGGAGGTCAGGGTACCCAAACAAAAGGGGGGGGGGGATATAGAGGGAGGTGGGCTGGTATGTGGTGCAACGGGGGCAGCGGAGAGCCGCCAACAGCGGGACGAGCAGGGGTATCCGTGTGGCTGACACACCTCCTGCGGTGGGGTAGAAATGTAGCGGCCGGTGGTCAGGTACTGGATGGAGAGGGTTGCGGGCAGGGCCAGGTAGGTAGGCTCCTCTTCCCGGGTCGTGTACCACGTGAGTCACTAGTCCGGAGCTCAGAGTCCGGCAGGCCCCAAACTCAAGGCCTCGGTTTGATGGGGGGCCGAGGTGAGGGGTATGTGTTGCCCCTACCTGATGGGCGTAGCAGTATAGGGTGTCCAAACACAGCGGGGTTAATGCTCTGGTGAAAGCAGCTCGTGGGGGTGTAGGGCTGTGGTCTTTAGTGGATCCGCAGCTCCCACCTCAGTGTTGTGGGTTATGGGCCAGGGGTCGGTGTCTGGAGGGCGCCTGGTATAGGGGCCAGCCTCCTTTGCCCCCTCAGTGTGCCTACCTTCTTCAGTTGAGACCCCAGATCCACGTCCCCAGCCCCGCCGGGCTCCACTGCCGTCTGCTGAGCTCCACTGCCGTCTGCTGAGTAAGGCTGGAGAGGAGGATGTCACTCCCCGTCTTCGTGGTCCCGAGCGCAGCGTTCAGCGGTGATAGCTGTCAGCCGCGGGACGGTAAGAATCTGTCCGACTGGGGGAGAGGGTAAGTCCGGTATAGCTGGAATAGGCCGAGGCTGGAGGGGGACTGCAGAGTCCTCTGCCGGAGGCGCCGCGGAGAGCGGTCAGGACGTCGATGGAGCTTCCGGTTCGGGTGTCAGGCAGGGCCGGAACTCTAAGTCCCGGTCTGTGAGGGGGAGACGGGCCGCAACCCGCAGAGAGGCCTAGAGCCCCTCCCGGCTCCGCGAACACCGTTCACCCGCAGGTAAAGAAGGGGGGGAAGTCGGGTACAGGGATTTTTAGCGTGACTGGGGGATTTATGACCCCTAAAACAGTCTTGATATCAGGAGCCCCTGATGCACGCTTCTTCTCCTGATGGCTGCCAAGCCCCGCCCCCGAAAGTTTAAGGTTTTACCAGCTACATTGATTGCAATCTCTGGTTCACTTCCAAGACTGGCAATCAATTTCACTGGCTGCAGATTACAGGTATGGCCACACCCCTATTGGGTATGCTGACCTCCCTGAATCCCGTTGGCAGCAACTACTTGTGGGGGAGTTAGCTGGGAACTACCAGAGGCATGCCAATCTCTGTTCGGGGGGTATCTTTTTGTTTCCCCTGTATGTGGCTCAAAACTCCGCCTCTGTGGACCCTGCTCCCAATGTCGTGTGTCGTGTCGTTGTCTAGGGGGTTGAAAAGATCTTTGTACACTCTTTGTTCTACAGTCTCGTGCATAGTGTCCCTGTTTGTTACAAGAAAAACATGTTATTACACTTGACTTACCCACAGGATTCGGTGGTACATACGCAGTCTGCCTTGTGGTCAGCGCCTGTATACTTACTGACATCAACTTATCACTTTGCGACTCCCTGTGTCTAGTGATGTTTCCGTCGTGATCAATAGCAGCCTCTCTCAATGTGGACACCGACAGACCTCGCCAACATGGTTGCGTGGTCTGAACCCTAGTCTTTAATGTTTCCTTTAAACCATCCATCAGTACAGATACTGCTACTTCTTGGTGGTTTGGGTTGGTCCTAATGTCTTCTATTCCAGTGTATTTTGCCATTTCTAATAGTGCCCGATGAAAATATTCTGTTGCCGTTTCGGACTCTTTTTGTCTAATGGAGAATATTTTGTTCCATTTAACAACGGCTGGGAAATACTCCTTTAGCTGTAAATTTATCCTTTTTACGTTATCTTTGTTGTACACATCAGAAAGTGGTACATCTTTATCTAGTCCACAATCCGCTAAGAATTGAACTGAGTCGACATTTGAAGGTAAACAAGCTCTTAGCAGTATCTGCCAATCCTTGTTGTTGGGTTCTACAGTGTTACCTAGATCCCTGATGTATTTTTGGCTAGCAACTAAGTCTTTCCTGGGGTCAGGAAATTCAGACACTATTGTTCTTAATTCCATTCGGGAAAATGGAGTGTACATGGCAATGTTCCTTATGGGAGTGGCTCCTGATACATCTGTTTTCCCATTGGGAACTGCTATTACTCTAACAGGGTTAACTCTAACAACCTCATTCTGTGTAGATTCTACAACTTGTGGTGAAATTGTTTCGGTATAATGCATGGTGCCGTACTTACCCGTTGACACGACCTCACCTATCCCTCCGCTAGGGGCCTTCGCTAATCTCGTGGGTGTTGCTGTGCCTACTGTGGTCTCCGCTATGGTGGCCGCTAGAGAGAGAGCTGGAATTGTTGCTGGATCGTCTTCTTGATCACACTCCTGAGGAAAGTTCAAAACAGGGTACAACTTGCACGGGTTAATACTTGCATGAGTTACTTGGTTAACATTATTAACATTTACAGGGTTACTAAGTGTTTGTGTTTTACAACCCAGTGCGTTTCTCTCCGTAATCAACTTCTCTCCTGCTATGTATGGTGGTGGCGGGGCTGTGGCTATCAGTTTCCTGACTGCCCCAGATCCCGCCGCCAGAGCCAAACCTCTCTGTATCTCACCTTCCTGGTGCCATAACTGTAAATAATCATGATGCTGAATTCGTCTTTTTGTTGATTTTATGAGACATATCCTCCTCCTTAAATTTTGTAACACTTCTGGACTGAAGCTACCTATTCTTGGGAATTTCTCCCTGTCTTGTACAGTCATTCTCTCCCATTCATCACATAAAACCTCTGTGTGACTTCCGTATTTTTCACACATGATGTACCTTGCCGACCCGACTGGTCGGTTCTCTGAATCAACCCGAACTGAGGTTGATCGCCCCCTACCTGAACAATTGGCCCCCATAATCTGCAGGTGTTGCTTACTACTCCTTTGATCTTTATATCACGGTCTTCAGCGAACCCTTACAGCAAACCAAATTATCCAAAATAGGCCGGCGGTGGCGGTTTACCGAGTACCCCACTCACTCGCCCACCTCGACCAATACGACCTGATCACACCGATATGGTGCTGGCGTACTCGATACAGGGCCCTACCAGAAACCTTCTGTTTACTGGAACATACGAGGGTTACCCGCAGGACACTTACTCTTTCCAGTAAAGGTGGGGTTGTTAGATAGTTCCTGAGTGACCAGCGAACTTCCCTTTAAAAATAAAAAATTACACAAATCACGTCAGAATGTACAAATAGCGTTTGTGACCACTTTACTCTAATGGTATTAGGTCAGATTACTAACTACTGCACACAATTACGTGCGGTACAATCGTTCAGTACATAAGCACTACCTGTTATGTACTGAGAGATCAATGGAATCGAAAATTGCGGCTGCGAATTCCTTCAGCCAGAGCTTCCAATGGCCTATATGGGTTTTAGCACCAACCCCCGGGGTTGTGCTTCTTGTACCTTTATAGCGGACCTTCTTGTACCTTGTGACCTCCTGGTCTTGTTCTGTACGACCTCCTGGTCTGACCTCCTGGTCTTGTATACTGGTCCGCTATACTCTAATGCTCATATTTTATTTAACCAAGGATGCCTCCTTAGCCACCGTATATGTCACTTACACGTATGTCCTACCCGATTTCTTTTTGGTTCAACCTCTAAGTTATATAAACTTATGTAATAAAAACACACTCACTCAACACATGTACACTTTCGTTTCTATATCTATTTCTGCGCAGAAATTTTCTTTAGCCCAGCTGTGTTACCAATTAGGAGCAGGATCTGTTAAACTAAATTTCAAATTTTCCAAAAATAGATTTGCGTTATTTACCGCGTCGCGTTATCTACCGCTGTGCGTTACTTATCGCCTTTGCGTTACTTATCGCCTTTTCACAACTTGAGCTACGTGGGCGTAACCGGACGCTACGTTGCGTAATGTACGCTGCGTGCGTCTGCCTTTGGATTGCGTACGCTAGTCTTTGTTAGAGACACGTGTACGCAAAACAAAAGATCCACCGTAACACAATTTCTACTTTTATCAATGTAGATGATCCCTGATCATCTACCGCACACCACACTGACTGCCTTATCTCCCAGACAAGCCGTGTGTTGGTCTATACTTTAACTATTACTTCTACTATGAAATAACAGCAAATCTTTTTTTTTTTTAGCACTTTCTATCAACTATAAAAATTGGCAAACAGGAATAGTGATATACGAAATTGAAAAAGAAATGCAGATATATATATATGCGTGCGTGTATACGCAAGACAGAAGAGAAATAAACAGTTTTAAAGGACACAAGCGTTTTGTTCTTACTTCCGGTTCCCGGATTCCTTCAGCACTCTTAATCTAAGCGAAGCAGACGCTTATCCCGTCAGCACTGCGAGACAACCTCCCACCCTTTGCTGGGGGATAATGTCTGCTGATCTACCTAGTGCAGATATGAGAAGGACAGGACGAGTCCCCAATTGACAATTTTAAATTCCTTTGTCGTATAAACAACCCTTAATGAAGTCTAAGAACACAGTACGCTGTTTACTTAAGAAGTACCGTAAGGGTACGCTAGTTGCGTAACGATCGCTTAGCCGTAGGCGAGACGCTCAAGCGTCACGTTCGCTCACGGCCCTGTGATCACAGGACAGCACGTTATTGGTGATGACTAGAGTAATGATTCGCTATGGCGTAGCGGACGCTCGAGACCACGAGGAGATCACCAGCGGCGCAGACGCTCACGACGCTATACCTTTATGTCTAAACCTTTTATCAATGAAATACACAGAATACCTTAATGTGAATACAGGGTGTAAGTGCAACCTTGTGTAACCTGACTAACTACAAAGCTGCTTGAGCGTCACCGACGCTCAAGTGGACACTTAAAACTATAGGAAATACACGGATACTGGTTTAGGGTCCAAAGCCTATTAACTGTATTATAACTAATATACTTGTAAAAAGGAATCACAGTACAAATGATACACTACAATATAACAGAGACTTCCTAACCGAATAACTATACAAGAAATACAATACAATACTATGCTGATCTAATACAATACAATACTAGTCAATGGGAGATACGAGAGAAAGAGAAGGGAGAGAGAGAGAGAGAGAGAGACGGAGAGAGAGAGATTGGCTCACAGTAAGACAATATGATTACGGAGAAAAACTTACGCACAAAGGGTATGATCGCATGCGCCTCTGGACATCCAGCTTCCCGATTATCAGCAATGAGAACCGTTTGATGAGAAGTGAAAGCTGGATGCCACAGGCCCGTCTTTTATGCTACTCACACAATGCAATCTAATGGTCCCTACAACCTCATTGTCCATTGGACGCAGGAATTCGGCTTCGCATTATAACAAAAGGTCATAGGGTGATTCATACAGGTGGGCTGTGACGATTTCAAACAGCTCAGGTGGGTGGGAAACTAGGTTTCCCGCCGCATACCTGAGTATGTGTAAATAATAGAAATGGACATAAACTTCTTATGTCCATAACTATCCGCACGAGCGATTAATACGCTCCAAACCAACACCGGAATATTGTTAATTAAATACTCTTCCGATGGGTACCAAACACTGCTGTATGATTCCTGTTAGACCCTTAGCACAATACAAAGAGGGATTCCTCCGTTCAGGGACATTCCATATTAACCAAACTTTCAGAATCTATCAAAGGGACCATGGTCTACAAACTACATTAATTGTGAAAATATGTAACGAATGAGTCGCACGCTACGGTTACATAAACTCTACCGTAAATACGCATACCGTGCGCCCGCGGGTGCACGCTATTGCGGGTATGCGCCTTCACGGGAGAGCGTACGCATGCGCAGCGCAGACCAATGTGCGGTGCAAATATGGCAGAGTGTATGGGGATATTTTTTTCTGACTTTGACAGGAACATGGTCAACCGACCGGAGAACCGCAAGGACTTTACCCCGTCAGAGCCCTGGTAAGTCAATGGCAAAGTACCGGTGCCTGGAAGTCCTTTTTTCTCAGGTTCTGGAGGAGTTATTTACATGAAGTTTGGTACAGTTATAGAGTAGTATCCCCCTCTACTACTTTGCCAAATCTGGGGTGATTCAGTCCAGCAGAACCGGAGATATAGACCGGCAAAGTGGCCTCTCTACCTGGGAGAGGACGGGTTAAGTTCTGACCAAGTACCGGTGACTAATTCCTGGATCTCCGGTTCCAGAAGAGCTAAATACTTGCAATTTGGTACACTAAAAGCTGAGTATCCCCTCTAAATTTGGGATGAACTGGTCCAGTAGAACCGGAGATAAAGACCGTTAAAGTTACCGCCACTCAGTTTTCCATAGAAATGCATTGGATGAAAGATAGGCCCGAACTGCATCCTGCCTCGATTTTGCTCATTCTCTGGGATGCATCTCCGGTTCCCGGGCACATACAGACTCCGGTGTGATTCTGGTGTCATTCAAAAGCTGAATATTTCTGCTTTCAGGGGAAACCAGAATCAAGTTTCTATGTGCCCGGGAGCAAAGGTTATGACCCGTTGAGTAAGCAAAAAAACGCTTCGCCATTATAAGTCAATGGGACTGAATGGACCGGATTTGAGCCCGAAAAATCTCCAGTTCCAAGAAAGTTATTAGAAAACGGAGATATACGTTTTGACGAGGGTGAACTCAGCTTTCAATCCCCATATTTGTAGACCTTCAGGAACCGGAGCTACACCGTTTGGAAACCCAAGTTAATTTTGAACTGCGGTTCTCCTACTTTGGGCTTGAATATCTCCAGTTCTGGATGGGCTAGGTTTCAACAGTTCCTAAATCCCCAGGGTCCCCTCTTTCCAACAAGCCCCCTCTCATAATTTTAGGGTGCACGGGGGCGGAACGCGGTCAAACCGCACCCGCTAGTCCGGTTTCCAAAGTGAGGACTTGGTCATTTTTTTTTATTTCGACCAGGGGGTCAACTTTGAACGGTTGTATCTCCGGTTCCCGTGTAGTGTCCCCTGATAGCTTAGAGTCCCCTTTAATTTTAGAGTCTACAACTGAATATATGACCCTAAAGTTGGAAGAGATAGCCGAGTTCTTCCGCAAATTAACGGGTCCTATTAAAGTCTATGGGGATTTTGGTCAACTTTGAACGGTTATACAGGTTGAGTATCCCATATCCATATATTCCGAAATACGGAATATTCCGAAATACGGACTTTTTTGAGTGAGTGACATACTGAAATCTTTGTTTTCTGTGGCTCAATGTACTCAAACTTTGTTTAAAACACTAATTTATAAAAAATATTGTATTAAATGACCTTCAGGCTGTGTGTATAAGGTGTATATGAAACATAAATGAATTGTGTGAATGTACACACACTTTGTTTAATGCACAAAGTTATCAAAAATATTGGCTAAAATTACCTTCAGGCTGTGTGTATAAGCTGTATATGAAACATAAATGCATTCTGTGCTTAGACTTGGGTCCCATCGCCATGATATCTGATTATGGTATGCAATTATTCCAAAATCCGGAAAAATCTGTTATCCAAATTACCTCTGGTCCCAAGCATTTTGGATAAGGGATACTCAGCCTGTATCTCCGGTTCCTGGGGGTCTATAAAAAAAATCAGAGATATACATTTTGTAGCGCTGGATCTCTTCTGTCAGCATGCCAATCTGCTTGTATATAGGGGGTCATTCTGAGTTGATCGCACGTAGCAACTTTTTGCAGCCTGTGCGATCAACTAGACGCCGCCTATGTGGCTCATCAGGTAGACAGCGTTCAGAGTCTTTGATAGTGACCTGGCCTGCAGCTCGCTCTTTATTCAGTAGATCAAGGCATAATACAATAGACACTGTGTGCTCTTCTTCCATTGGTTAGGGGGTGGGACATGTCCTGCACCGGGGACCATTGGTTAGTTCAAGAAGTGGGCGATGGCTAGGACTTGGGATGTGGTTTCTGTTTGTTTACATCTGAGTTCCCGCCCCACGATCAGTTAAACCCATCACATTAAACATAAATATGGTATTATTAATATCTTAATGAGGTAAGTTTTAACAATGTTCTTATTCCCACCAGATTAATGTTCACGTGACTCTGAACAATATGATCCCACACATGATATTACTATCTATTTCAATCTTCAAGATATTCATATATCCACATATTCATATATATATATATATATATACACATATATATATATATATATATATATACACACATATATATATATATATACACATATATATATATATATATATATATATATATATATATACACATACTCCTGCTATTACAATTTGTTAGGAATTATATATTTATTCATTTATATATATATACATATATAATATATATAAATGAATACCTCTATATCCATGGATTTTGGACTAGGAATGTTAGTATCCTAAATTCCTATCTGTCTGGTTTTGTTGTGGTTAGCTATTGTTTCTGATCTTCCAAACATACTCGGCTCCTGGGCATTGTTCACCCTTGTTTGTCCCTTACTTTCATGCGATTTTTCTCTAACCAACACCAGTATGTTTCCCTTAAAATACCCTACAGCTGGATACTAGACATCACCTTCTAACCTTAGTCTGACCCTTCCTATCATGCAAAGGCGAATCCCTCTGTCCAGGAACTGTTTAAACTAATAATGCTCGCTGACATGGTCTAGGGGAACTATATCTAAAATGTACGCTATATGGGTTAAATATGCAATGTTCTAATAACACGCTATGCGCTCACAAACTCCGCCGTAAATACCCATATCATGCGCATGATCGCCGGAGCGATCCTACGCAAATTGCGGATATGTGCACGCACGGCGGACTGAGTGCACGAGCAGCGGGCATGTGCATGGGGTTAGTACATTAGGCATGTATTACAATATTTTTCGACTTTGACAGGTCGCAGCTGCGACCGCTTTCTTCGCTAGTGGCATCGCTGCCTGGCGATGGCCGTCTCCGGGCAACAACGCGCCTGCCAAATGCAGCTGCAGTGCAATTCTGACCCGATCGCAAGGCTGCGACGAAGCACAGCATGCGATCGGGTCAGAATGACCCACATAGACCCCAAGGAACCGGAGCTACACTGGTTGGAAGCCAGTGACCCTAACCGCGAACCGCTCCATTATAGTGTATAGTCATTTTCTGCTGCGGGGTACACTGGGCTCCACAAGATAGACATTGGGGTGTAGAGTAGGATCTTGATCCGAGGCACCAACAGGCTCAAAAGCTTTGACTGTTCCCAAGATGCATAGCGCCGCCTCCTCTATAACCCCGCCTCCCTGCACAGGAGCTCAGTTTTGTAGTTGGTGCTGCAGATAGCAGGCACGTAACAGAGGGGCTGCTCCAGGCAGCCCTAAGAAGAGCTTTTTATGAAGAAAAGTGAAGACTACAAGGGCAGCAGCGGTGGTAAATGTCTAGTGACATTCACTGCTGCAGCTCCATCTCTCCCCAGCGGCGCTGTACACTCCCGCGCCCTGGTTGCCGGGTAACTACAGCGGGAGGGTCCGGTTTTCTTCCTGTAAGGCACACACGACTGGGGCTCTCCGGGATCGCGTGGCCGCACTTCGGGAGGTGGTGAGTGGGTCCCGCTCGCGGGACCCGTGCTGTATCGCGATCCTGCACGGCCGACGGGAGGCGGGCCGCGCGCGCTGGCGGTGGACACTGTGGCAGTACAGGCGATCCCACTAGATCACCAGGGCATGGGTGCAGGTCAGGTTTTCTCTCCAAACCTTTTTATATGTAGCCCGCAGTACCAGGTGGTTTTGCCAGCAGAGGGGATAAGTCTTAGACCTGAACCCCCTCCCCCAGCCCCAGGGCGCCATTTCCAGCAAATGTTCCCGCCCTGGAGCTACATATCTGTCTCTCCCTCACTCCCTGTCAGTGTCTGCGGCACCATTATCCCTCAGCTCACTGTTCCTGGGACTGCTCGGGCAAATCCTCCTATGTAAAGCCGCCTGGTTGTCAGCGCTGTTACTTTACATGACACTTAAGTATTCTACCTGCCTATTAGACAGTGTTAGTAAGAAAGAGTGCACTTAGTCAGGGTTTATAGTACAATTACCCTGTGATATACATCCAGTTCTTACTGTGTACTGTTATATCTATTGTTATGTAGCTGTGTAAGCTAGTCCAGTGCAGTATTATTGTCTGTAATAACCTCTGCATTGTACAGACTGTGACTATATGTGTGTGCATTAGATAGCTGAGTGGTGTCCATTTCGTGTTTTTCACTCAACTTGCTATCCCTATATTCCATAACCTGAGGGGGCTTGGTGCGTCAGGTTTATAATAATATAATATAGGATATTCACAAAGATCTACTCTAATTGTATTTTTCTCTGTGATTTTAGTCACCATATCTCTCCTTTATCTCTGCTGGTGCTGACTACACTGCGCAGGGGTTTGGGTAAGAGGTATTGTGCTGCTGCCAATTGTACTGTGTTACCTGATACTGCAAGTTATATCATGTCTGCTTCTGAGGGTAACGGTTCTGGGGCTGAACACACTGCCGGTGTTGCACAGATCCCTATGAGGAGAATATAGCAGCTACGGGATCTGGTTCTGGGAGCTCCTTGCCCCCCCAGTGGGACTGTGGCAACGGGGGTCCATAATGACCCACCGTGGGCTACTTTCTCCACACTTCTGAATACGCTAGTCACTAAACTAATGCCCCCTATGGGACCTCCTATGCCGGTGCAACCGTATGTGGTCCCCGCTGCTAACCCGCCGTGGGCGGATAACTTGTCTGCTCAGTTGAAGAAATTGAACCAGTCTTTGACTACTAAAAAGTCTGGCCCTCACTCGCCTAAGACCAAGGGGTCCTCTAAGCGAGCTCTTACCTCCTCACAATCCACTGCTGTCACTGACACCCAGGGCTGTAACTACGTGTGTGCCAGGTGTGCCTGGCACACAGCGCAGTTGCCCTGAGGGTGCACGGCCAGCAGCATGTAATGAGTCAAATTGACTCATTACATGCCGCCTCTGAAGTCTGCGCCGCCGCCGCACTGGGGAGGAGAGCTGCAGCGCCGGGCAGGTGAGAAGGAGGAGGAGGGAGGGGGAGCAGGGAGCCGCAGCAGCGCTATTTCATTGGTAGTAAGCGCCGCTGCAGCATCCCCCTCTCCTTCCGTATTGGCTGCCCGGCGCTGCTGTGGATGCTGGGATGCGGTTCCTTCTATCCCAGCATCCACAGCAGCGCCGGGCAGCCAATACAGAAGGAGAGGGGGCTGCTGCAGCGGCGCTTACTACCAATGAAATAGTGCTGCTCTAGTCCCCCCTCCCTCCTCCTCCTCACCTGCCTGCACCGAGGGAGCTGCACGAGGAGCCTGACTGCCAGCAGGGAGATGGTAAGTATCTCTCTCTCTCTCTCTCTCTCTCTCTCTCTCTCTCTCTGACACCGTCTGCCATAATGTGTAAAAAGGGGGACTGGCTGCCGTAATGTGTAAAAAGGGGGACTGGCTGCCGCAATGTGTAAAAAAAGGGACTGGCTGCCGCAATGTGTAAAAAGGGGGACTGGCTGCCGTAATGTGTAAAAAGGGGGACTGGCTGCCGCAATGTGTAAAAAGGGGGGACTGGCTGCCGCAATGTGTAAAAAGGGAGCCTGGCTGCCGTAATGTGTAAAAAGGGGGACTGGCTGCCGTAATGTGTAAAAAGGGGGACTGGCTGCCGTAATGTGTAAAAAGGGGGACTGGCTACCGTAATGTGTAAAAAGGGGGACTGGCTGCCGCAATGTGTAAAAAGGGGGACACCGTCTGCCGTAATATGTAAAAAGTTGGCCTGGCTGACGCAATGTGTAAAAAGGGGGACTGGCTGCCGCAATGTGTAAAAACAGGGACACCGTCTGCCGTAATGTGTAAAAATGGGGGCGCTGTCTGCTGTAATGTTAAAAAAGGGGACGCTGTCTGCTGTAATGTGTAAAAAAGGGGACGCTGTCTGCCGTAATGTGTAAAAAAGGGGGACGCTGTCTGCCATAATGTGTAAAAGGGGGATGCTGTCTGCCATAATGTGTAAAAGGGGGACGCTGTCTGCCATAATGTGTAAAAAGGGGACGCTGTCTGCCGTAATGTGTAAAAAGGGGGACTGTCTGCTGTAATGTATAAAAGGGGCTCTACCTGGTGTAGTGGCGCTACTGTGCAGCGTAATTTGAATAATGGAGACTACTGTGCACCGTAGTATGAATTGCTATTATTTTGTGGTCACGCCCCTTTCCCATGAAGCCACGCCCCTATATATTTTCCACGCGCCTACGGCGAGCACTGTCCCTGTCTTACATGGGGGGGGGCGCCAATGTCGTTTCTTGCACACAGCACTAAAAGGCGATTGGCAACCTCCATTACCAGTTTCGGGCATTACCTTTTGGTTTAACCACGGCTCCGTGAGTCTTCACCAAAGTTATGGCGGTGATGACGGTGGTACTCCGCCGTCAAGGGGTCAGGATCCTACCGTATCTGGACGACTTGTTGATCCTGGCAAATTCCCCAGAAATTCCCCTGCGTCACCTAGATCTGACTGTTTGGTTTCTGCAAGCCCACGGGTGGATCATTAACTGGAAGAAGTCCTCCCTGGTCCCTGCTCAGTGCATGGTGCACCTGGGAGCGCTATTGGACACACACAACCAGCGGTTGTTCTTGTCTCAGGAGAAAGTCCTGAAGCTTCAGGACAGGATTCGTTGCTTCCTCTCTCGTCCGCAAGTGTTGATACATTCGGCGATGCAGGTGCTGGGCCTCATGGTGTCAGCATTCGACATGGTGGAGTATGCTAAATTCCATTCTCACCCCCTCCAGAGGCTGATTCTGGCCAAGTGGGACGGCCTGCCTCACCGGATCAGGTCTCAAATGATCTCATTGTCTCCGTAGGTCCGTCTGTCGCTGTACTGGTGGCTCCAGGACCAATGATTGTTCCGGGGCCGTCCCTTCTGGATATCCGACTGGGTCCCATTGACGACAGATGCCAGTCTAAGGGGTTGGGGTGCGGTGCTGGAGCAACACTCCCTTCAGGGTCGGTGGACCAATGAGGAGTCTCTCCTCCCGATCAACATTCTGGAATTGCGGGCGGTCTTCAACTCATTGAACCTGGCCCAGCATTTAATTCAGAACCGTCCTGTTCAAGTACAGTCGGACAACGCCACCACAGTGGCTTACATAAATCATCAAGGCGGCACTCGAAGCCGCTTGGCAATGAAGGAAGTATTACGGATTCTTCAATGGGCGGAACGCCATCTACCGGCCATATCGGCGATATTCATTCCGGGAGTCCTGAATTGGGAAGCGGACTTTCTCAGTCGTCAGGTCGTACACGCCGGAGAGTGGGGCCACCATCCAGAAGTGTTTCAACTCCTAGTGGAAAGCTAGGGCCTTCCAGACGTGGATCTGATGGCATCTCGACACAACCACAAGGTTCCGATGTTCGGAGCAAGGACAAGGGATACTCAAGCAGCATTTGTGGATGCGCTGGCGGTGCCGTGGAGGTTTCGGCTGCCGTATGTGTTCCCTCCGGTGTCACTCCTGCCCAGGGTAATTCGGAAGTTCAAGCAGTAAAGAGGAATCCTGCTTCTCATAGCTCCAGCGTGGCCCAGACGGAACTGGTTCTCAGACCTTCAGGGCCTCTCGTCAGAGCGTCCAATTCTACTTCCACAGCACCCAAATCTCCTCGTTCAGGGCCCCTGTATCTACCAGGACCTGGCCCGGCTGTCTTTGACGGCGTGGCTCTTGAAGCTTCCGTCTTGAGGGCTAAAGGGTTTTTTGAGGCGGTCATTCAAACTATGTTGCGAGCCCGGAAACCGGCTTTTGCTCGGATTTACCATAGGGTCTGGCATTCTTACTTTGTTTGGTACGCATCTAACAATTATGACGCTTCCAAGTTTAGTACAGCCAAGTTGTTAAGCCTGCGTCTGGCCTCCCTCAAGGTTCACATTCCTGCCTTGTCGGTGTGGTTTCAGAGAAAAATTGCGACCTTCCCTGATGTGCATGCCTTTACTCAGGGTGTGTTGCGTATCCAACCTCCCTATGTCCCGCCTGTGACTCCTTGGAACTTGTCGGTGGTTTTGGAGGCGTTACAAGTGTCTCCGTTTGAACCTCTTGGTTTAGCTGATCTTAAGTGGCTTTCCCTTAAGGTGGCGTTTCTGCTGGCTATTGCCTCAGCTAGAAGAGTGTCGGATTTGGGTGCCTTGTCCTGTAGTTCCCCATATCTGATATTTCACCGTCACAGGGCGGTTCTTAGAACTCGTCCCGGAAATTTACCTAAGGTGGTTTCTTCGTTCCACCTTAATCAGGAGATTGTGGTTTCCGGCACTTGTTTCTCCTGATCTGTCCCCCAAAGAGCGGTCTTTGGATGTGGTACGGGCTCTCCGTATCTATGTGAAGAGAACTGCTTCTATTAGTAAATCTGATTCTCTCTTTGTTCTGTTTGGTTTTCACAAATGTGGCTGGCCTGCTCACAAGCAGACTTTGGCCAGATGGATTAGAATGGTGATTGCACATGCTTATATGAAGGCTTGACTGTCAGCTCCTGCTCACATTGC
The DNA here is from genome assembly GCF_028390025.1 of Pseudophryne corroboree. NCBI lineage: Eukaryota > Metazoa > Chordata > Amphibia > Anura > Myobatrachidae > Pseudophryne > Pseudophryne corroboree. Next base: position 1,053,640,643 of record NC_086445.1, read on the forward strand.
GGCCCATTCTACTCGGTCTGTTGGACCTTCTTGGGCGGCCCGCCGTGGTGCGACCCTTGAACAATTGTGAAAGGCGGCTACGTGGTCCTCAGGGAACACGTTCATAAGGTTCTATGCCTTCGATACTGCCGCTTCCCAGGATGCTTCCTTTGGACGCCGGGTTCTTGTGCCCGCTACAGTGCGTCCCCTCCCATAAGGAACTGCTTTAGGACATCCCTTATGTCTATCCTTGTGGAGCCCAGTGTACCCCGCAGCAGAAAACGAGTTTTATGGTAAGAACTTACCTTTGTTAAAACTCTGCGAGGTACACTAGGCTCCACAAGGCGCCCACCCTGACGCACTTGGCTTCTTTGGGTTGGTATGGCATTAGCCGCTGACACTTCTCCTGTCGTAAGAGTGTGGTGTATGCGGCTACTAACCGTTGTCGTCTCTTTTCCTGCTACTGCATTGGGCTGGTTAACTAAAAACTGAGCTCCTGTGCAGGGAGGCGGGGTTATAGAGGAGGCGGCGCTGTGCATTCTGGGAACAGTCAAAGCTTTTCAGCCCGTTGGTGCCTCGGATCAAGATCCTACTCTACACCCCCAATGTCTATCCTTGTGGAGCCCAGTGTACCTCACAGAAAGAGTTTTAACAAAGGTAAGTTCTTACCATAAAACTCGTTATACGTTTTGTAGCCCTGGATCCCTTCTCTCAGCTAACCGCGAACCGCTCCATTAAAGTCAACTTTGCCGTTGTATCTCCGGTTCCGGGGGTCTATAAAAAATCAGAGTTATACGTTTTGTAGCCCTGGTTCTCTTCTCTCAGCATGCCAATCTGCTTTTATATAGACCCCCAAGAACCGGAGCTACTCCGGCTGGAAGCCGGTGCCCCTAACCGCGAACCGCTTCATTGAAGTCAATGGCGTTTTGGGCCAACTTCGCCTGGTTGTATCTCCGGTTCCGGGGGGTCTAACTGAAAAAATCTGAGATATATAAGTTTTGTACAGCTGAACCTCTTTCAGATGAGCCCACCCCCCAACAATACTTAACAAAGTAACAATGCAGGAATACAATGCACTGCCCAGCATCCTCTACGGACGACGAGAAAAGGATTTACTGGTAGGTATATAAAATCCCATTTTCTCTTACGTCCTAACTTAGCAAATGTGTTCGACCCTGACCAAGTAGCTGCTCGGCAAAGCTGAAGAGCCGAGACACTCTGGGCAGCCGCCCAGGAAGAACCCACTTTCCGGGTAGACTGGGCCTGAACCGATTTTGGAATTGGCAATCCAGCCATAGAATAAGCATGCTGGATAGTAAGCCTGATCCAGCGAGAATTTGTCTGCTTAGAAGCAGGACACCCAACTATGTTGGGATCATAAAGGACAAATAGTGCGTCAGACTTCCTGTGACGAGCAGTTCGCTTCACATATATTTTCAAAGCCAGCACAACATCCAAGGACTTTGAGATAATCGAGGTGTTGGTAGCCACTGGCACTACAATAGGGTGGTTGATATGAAAAACTGATACAACCTTTGGAAGAAATTGTTGACGTATTCTGAGTACAGCTCTATCCTCATGGAATATCAAGTAGGGGCTCTTGTGCGACAATGCCCCCAATTCCGACACACGTCTTGCAGATGCCAATGCCAACAGTGTGACCGCCTTCCAAGTAAGAAACTTCACGTCCACCTCCTGTAAAGGTTCGAACCAATCCGATTGCAGGAACTGAGACACCACATTAAGATCCCAAGGTGCCGTAGCAGGCACAAAGGGGGTTTGGATGTGCAGAACTCCTTTCAAGAATGTCTGAACCTCAGAGAAAGCAGCCAATAGTTTCTGGAAGAAAATGGACAAGATACACCTCTTTGTCGTTATTATTTTGAGTCTGTTTGTATTTCCTAAAAGCCATCTTTTTTGCTTTCACACTAGTTGATACTTCTTTTGTGAACCACACTGGCTTCCTTTTCCTGGTGCTTTTCCTAACCCTTTTGATACAAAGATCAGTTGCACTTAGTATTGCACTTTTCAATTTTTCCCACCTCTCCTGCACTCCTTCCAAGTTCCACCAGTCTGCCAATGAATCACTTAAACATATCCCCATTTTTGCCAAATCAGCATTTCTAAAATCCAACACCTTTGTTTTTGTGTGACAGGAGTTGGATCCTGTCTTTATACTAAACCATACTGCTTGATGATCACTGGATCCCAGATGCTCACCCACATATATGTCGGATATCCTATCACCATTTGTAAGAATGAAATCTAATATTGAATCTTTGTGAGTGGGCTCCATCACCAGTTGCTTGAGAGATGCTCCCTGTAAGGAATGTAGAAATTTGCCACTTGTAGCTGAACTTGCAAAAGACCCCTCCCAATTTACATCAGGTAAATTAAAGTCTCACATGATTATGACTTCTCCCTTTAAAGCCATTTTAGTGATGTCCAACAAAAGGTTCCTGTCCAAATCCTGCCCCTGGCCTGGTGGTCTATAGATCACCCCAATGCGAATAACATCCTTCTCCCCGGTTTCTATGGTGACCCAAAGGGCCTCAGTTTTGTCTTCAATATTTTGTATTAAAGTAGCATTTATGCTTTTTTTCACATACATTGCTACCCCTCCTCCTATTCTTCCTATCCTATCTTTCCTAAATAAATTGTATCCTAGCATAGCTATGTCCCAGTCATGATTTTCATTGCACCATGACTCTGTAATTGCCACAAAATCCAGGTTATCCCTTGTCATTATCGCAATTAGCTCTGGAATTTTGTCTCCTAAGCTCCTAGCATTTGCACACATAGCTTTACATTTTTTGTCTGTGCATCTGTTATTAGTAGCCATGTCCAGACTGTACAAAATAAATGACAAGTTTAAAGTAGAAATTACCTGTTTGGGGATGTTGCTCAGTGTTTGATTGATAGATATATATATATATATATATATATATATATCTTTTTTTTTTTTACTAATCAGGAATCACACTGTGTCCTTTACACCATGAATACACCTCTCTAAATGTAAAGATATAGTACACCTGACCACAATGAGCAAATGATCAAAGGAGGTAAACACCAGAGAGCATGTAATAATAAACTATGTTTCACTGTGCAACTTCCCCACACATGCAATGCCAATTACAAGCCAATTATTACATCAAAAAACATACATGAGTTTGCATAAGAGAGAGCTGTAGTGAGCAGTTTGGGGATGTCTTTTCATAGTGTAAAAAGACAGATAACATTGGTACAGGTGAGAATTCAGATGGTTTTGGTAGGCTATAGACATAGATTTGAGTAGTTGCGGATGAAGTGGAAAGGTCTAGTAGCGTTCCTATCACAGATTTAAGTTATAAGTGTCTGGGTTACTCAGGCTGGAGTAGTTTGATGTGTAGAGGACCTGGACTCACATTTGTTTGAAAGATGTCCTTTGGTGGTCCAGATTGTGGATTGATTGTTGTCCTTCTGTTTCCCTTCAGTTTAACGTTGGTGTAACGTCGAAATTATTTTTAAACTTGTAGTTATCCTTTGAATAATGTCCTTTGAAGTAATGGCCCACAAGCCTACGGCCTAAGCCGTCCTGATGCTCTATAAGTAATGGACCAAGCATGTGAATACACTGATTACACCCAACTCCAATGAACCCTCCCCCAGCAATGACTAGTAATAAAACAGTTTTAAGAAAACAAGCAAACAAACCAACCAACTGAGATTTATCACAGTCATGCCCTCATGCCTATACTCAGGAGATAACATTCCAATTTATCAATAGCAACTCATCATGTACATAAGCAATCTAATATAAAAGCAGATGCCTTATGCCTATAGCAATGCTATCATTCTTATCACCCAATTTGCTATTTACTATTTCAGTGCAATCAGTAGTGATAATCTGCAGCACTCATTTACAATAAACCTAGACAAGTATATACCGTATTTTTCGGACCATAAGACGCGCCTGACCATAAGACGCACCTAGTTTTTAGAGTAGGAAAACTGGAAAAAAAATATTCTGACCTCTAAGAGATATTTCTGTGATTTCTCAGACTCAAGAATACAGTGCAGCCTTCTGTCAGAGCCAGCATAGCATACACAGACACACACACAGACACACACACACACACACACACACACACACACACACACACATCAGAGCCAGCATACACACACACACACACACACACTGACAGTACCAGTGGTTCCCAGCGTCTCCTGAGGAGGTGGGGGGGGGGAGCGGGGGAGTTTACATGACGCCGGCTCTGCTGCGGAGATGTGGCCGCAGCAGCATCCAGGACCCGCCGCTACCCGCAAACGTCTTATTCGCTCCATAAGACGCACATACTTTTCCCCCCACATTTTTGGGGAGAAAAAGTGCGTCTTATGGTCCGAAAAATACGGTATTCACCAGCAGTTATTTGAGTGCAGTGTTCTGCAGGAGTGTGGTAGATGGAATTACCAGCAGTTATTTGAGTGCAATGTTCTGCAGGAGTGTAGTAGATGGAATTACCAGCAGTTATTTGAGTGCAATGTTCTGCAGGAGTGTAGTAGATGGAATTACCAGCAGTTATTTGAGTGCAATGTTCTGCAGGAGTGTAGTAGATGGAATTACCAGCAGTTATTTGAGTGCAATGTTCTGCAGGAGTGTAGTAGATGGAATTACCAGCAGTTATTTGAGTGCAATGTTCTGCAGGAGTGTAGTAGATGGAATTACCAGCAGTTATTTGAGTGCAATGTTCTGCAGGAGTGTAGTAGATGGAATTACCAGCAGTTATTTGAGTGCAATGTTCTGCAGGAGTGTAGTAGATGGAATTACCAGCAGTTATTTGAGTGCAATGTTCTGCAGGAGTGTAGTAGATGGAATTACCAGCAGTTATTTGAGTGCAATGTTCTGCAGGAGTGTAGTAGATGGAATTACCAGCAGTTATTTGAGTGCAATGTTCTGCAGGAGTGTAGTAGATGGAATTACCAGCAGTTATTTGAGTGCAATGTTCTGCAGGAGTGTAGTAGATGGAATTACCAGCAGTTATTTGAGTGCAATGTTCTGCAGGAGTGTAGTAGATGGAATTACCAGCAGTTATTTGAGTGCAATGTTCTGCAGGAGTGTAGTTGATGGAATTACCAGCAGTTATTTGAGTGCAATGTTCTGCAGGAGTGTAGTAGATGGAATTACCAGCAGTTATTTGAGTGCAATGTTCTGCAGGAGTGTAGTAGATGGAATTACCAGCAGTTATTTGAGTGCAATGTTCTGCAGGAGTGTAGTAGATGGAATTACCAGCAGTTATTTGAGTGCAATGTTCTGCAGGAGTGTAGTAGATGGAATTACCAGCAGTTATTTGAGTGCAATGTTCTGCAGGAGTGTAGTAGATGGAATTACCAGCAGTTATTTGAGTGCAATGTTCTGCAGGAGTGTAGTAGATGGAATTACCAGCAGTTATTTGAGTGCAATGTTCTGCAGGAGTGTAGTAGATGGAATTACCAGCAGTTATTTGAGTGCAATGTTCTGCAGGAGTGTAGTTGATGGAATTACCAGCAGTTATTTGAGTGCAATGTTCTGCAGGAGTGTAGTAGATGGAATTACCAGCAGTTATTTGAGTGCAATGTTCTGCAGGAGTGTAGTAGATGGAATTACCAGCAGTTATTTGAGTGCAATGTTCTGCAGGAGTGTAGTAGATGGAATTACCAGCAGTTATTTGAGTGCAATGTTCTGCAGGAGTGTAGTAGATGGAATTACCAGCAGTTATTTGAGTGCAATGTTCTGCAGGAGTGTAGTAGATGGAATTACCAGAAGTTATTTGAATATATATATATATATATATATATATATATACACACACACAGTCACACACACACAGTCACACACATACATACACACACACACACACACACACACACACATACATACATACACACACACACACACACACACATATCTAGAATAGAGAGTGCGCTCATAGTGCAGATCAATTTTTATTTAAAAACACAAATGAAATAAAAACATCAAGTAATTCTACAGGACTCGTACCCTGAACACCCCACACCGTGGGCAGGTTAGCAGATGGTATAATACATTCCACAATGGCAAAACTGCATATCGCTGTTACATGGACCCGGGACCTTACACCGCGCCGGCTGAATACTTTCCAGACCGTACCGTCAGGACACCGCGTCACGAACTCAGGGAGCCTGTGCAGTGCGAGTGGAGAAGATCAGGCGTCTGGCAAGCACAGCATCAACGTGTTTCATAGATTACTTCATCAGGAGGTCCCGGGTCCATGTGTCAGCGGTATGCACTTTTGTCACTGTGGAATGTATTATACCATCTGCTAACCTGCCCACGGTTATTTATTAGGGCAGTTAACGGGTTAATATCGCGTTAACGCATTAACTAATTAATGGCAACAATTATTTTAACGCTGCGCACCGGCAGCTGCCTTGGAAGGACAGAGGCTAAGCCGCGGCGCTATTCTAACTACAATGCCGTCCGTGAGCCAGTCAGAGGTCACGGACCGGCAGCCAATCAGGAGCAAGCGTGTTTGACCCCGACCAAGTAGCAGCTCGGCAAAGTTGCAATGCTGAGACACCCCGGGCAGCTGCCCAGGACAAGCCCACCTTCCTAGTGGAATGGGCCTTCACCGATTTCGGCAACGGCAAACCTGCCGTGGAATGAGCCTGCTGAATCGTTTGACATATCCAGTGAGCAATGGTCTGCTTGGAAGCAGGACACCCAATTTTATTGGAAGCATACAGGACAAACAGAGACTCTGTTTTCCTAACTGGAGCCGTTCTGGCGACATAAATTTTCAAAGCTCTGACCACATCTAGAGACTTTTCCTCAGCCAAAGCGCCAGTAGCCACTGGCACCATAATAGGTTGGTTAATATGAAAAGAGGAAACCACCTTCGGCAAAAAATGTTACTGAGTTCTCAACTCTGCTCTATCTTAATGGAAGATCAAATAAGGGCTCTTGTGAGACAAGGCGGCTAACTCAGACACCCGCCTTGCGGATGCCAATGCCAACAAAATGACAACCTTCCAAGTGAGGAATTTAAATTCCACTTTACGTAAAGGTTCATACCAATGTGATTGAAGGAATGTCAATACCACATTAAGGTTCCAAGGTGCCACAGGGGGCACAAAGGGAGGTTGGATGTGCAGGACCCCTTTTACAAAGGTCTGCACCTCAGGAAGTGAGACCAATCGTTTCTGAAAGAAAATTGACAAGGCAGAAATCTGCACCTTAATGGAGCCTAATTTAAGGCCCGTATCCACTCCATTTTGTAGAAAATGGAGAAACCGTCCAAGGTCAAACTTCTCCACAGGAGCTTTCTTGGACTCGCACCAGGAAACATATTTCCTCCAAATACGGTGATAGTGCTTTGACGTCACACCCTTCCTAGCAAGAATAAGGGTAGGGATGACTTCACTGGGAATACCCTTTCGGCCTAAAATCTGGCGTTCAACCGCCATGCCGTCAAACGTAGCCGCTCTAAGTCCTGATAGACGAACGGCCCTTGTCGTAGCAGATCCTCACGAAGAGAAAGAGGCCAGGGATCTTTGACCAGTAACGCCTGAAGATCCGGGTACCAAATTCTCCTTGGCCAGTCTGGAACTACAAGGAGCGCTGGAATCTTTGTTTTTCTTAGAATTCTCAGAACCTTTGGGATGAGAGGAAGCGGAGGGAAAATGTACACCGACTGAAACACCCAAGGTGACGTCAGTGCATCCACTGCCGCCGCCTGAGGGTCCCTGGACCTGGAACAATACTTCAGAAGTTTTCTGTTGAGGCGAAACGCCATCATGTCTATGTGGGGAACCCTCCAAAGACTTGTCACTAGTGTGAAGACCTCTTGATGGAGGCTCCACTCTCCTGGATGTAGATCGTGTCTGCTGAGGAAGTCTGCTTCCCAGTTGTCCACCCCCGGAAGGAATATTTCTGACAGAGCGCTTGTATATGTCTCTGCCCAGCGGAGAATCTTTGTGGCTTCTGCCATGGCTGTCCTGCTCTTTGTGCCGCCTTGGCGGTTTATGTATGCTACTGCTGTCACATTGTCCGATTGGATCAGGACAGGCCGGTTTCTAAGAAGATGCTCCGCTTGCAGAAGGCCGTTGTAAATGGCCCTTAGCACCAGAACGTTTATGTGAAGATGAGTCTCTGGACCTGACCATCTTCCTTGGAAGGTCACCCCTTGTGTGACTGCTCCCCAACCTCGGAGACTTGCATCCGTGGTCACTAGGATCCAGTCCTGGATCCCGAACCTGCATCCCTCTAAGACAGGCTTTTTCAACCAGTGTGCCGTGGCACACTAGTGTGCCGCGACCACTTGCAAGGTGTGCCGCAGAGCCAGAGCAGCTTCCTGCACCTTCAGAGTGATTTGTTGGCCCGGGCTCTTCTTAGAGGATCAGTCATGCTCCGACCTTGTCCTATGCCTTGAAGACGCGGCGGTGTGATATCATAGGTCACGGCCGCCACGTCTCACCACCCAGCCAGCCCACCCGCCTGCACACACATCTTCCAGTTCCTGCCTGCATACACAGCTTTCCTTGCCCACCCACATCCACACCTGCCCGACCGCCCGCTGCTCAGTATTCGCAGCACTCCACTATGAACAACCCCCGCCACTGAGGGACAGGGAGGAGGACAGCTGACCGGTAGGGGCTAATATTTGTTATTTCTCGTAGTCCGTAGTGGATGCTGGGGACTCCGTAAGGATCATGGGGAATAGACGGGCTCCGCAGGAGACCGTCTATTCCCCATGGTCCTTACGGAGTCCCCAGCATCCACTATGGACTACGAGAAATAGATTTACCGGTGAGTAAAATCTTATTTTTTTTTCTCCTGTGGGGAACAGTAGGATTTATGTGGGGAGAATAAGGATTTATGGATTTATGGGGGTACAATGTGAATAATTCATGTGGGGAGCAATAGGATTTATGTAGGGAGCAATAGGATTTATGTGGGGAGCAATTTTTCTGTGTAAGCCAATGTATGTATGGATTTTTTTTTACTATGAGGGCCAATGTGTGTTTTTTTTTTCTTCTGTGGGGAACTGATGGTGTGCCTTGGCTGTTTTAAAATATTGTTTGTGTGCCGCGAGTGAAAAAATGTTGAAAATCACTGCTCTAAGAGGTGAGAGCTGTGGAGCCACCACAGGAGTGAGATTCTGGTGTTGGGAGATAGAATTATTCTCCGGTGCATATGAAGGTGGGATCCGGACCACTTGTCCAACAGGTCCCACTGAAACACTCTGGCATGGAACCTCCCAAACTGGAGGGCTTCGTATGCCGCTACCATCTTCCCCAGCAACCGAATGCATTGATGTATGGAGACTGTTGTTGGTTTCAGAATGAGTTTTACCAAACTCTGAATTTCCAGAGCTTTCTCCATAGGGAGGAACACTCTCTGCTGGACTGTGTCCAGAATCATACCTAAAAACGCCAACCGGGTTGTTGGGATTATCTGTGATTTCGGCAAGTTTAAGAGCCAGCCGTGCTGTTGCAGAATCGATAAGGACAGTGCAATGTCCTGTACCAACTTGTCTTTGGATCTCGCCTTTATCAGGAGATCGTCCAAGTATGGGATACTTGTAACTCCTCGCTTGCGGAGGAGAACCATCATCTCTACCATAACTTTTGTGAAAATCCTCGGAGCCGTGGACAGGCCAAACGGCAACGTCTGAAACTGGTAATGAGTAACCTGGATTGCAAACCTGAGGTACCTTTGATGAGGGGGATAGATGGGGACATGAAGGTATGCATCCTTTATGTCCAATGATACCATGAATTCCCCCTCCTCCAGACTGGAGATCACCGCTCTGAGAGACTCCATCTTGAATTTGAATTTCTTCAGGAAAATTTGTAGAGATTTCAGGTTGAGGATTGGTCTTACCGAGCCATCCGGCTTTGGTACCACAAACAGGCTTGAATAAAAGCCCTCCCCTTGCTGTGCCAGGGGAACCGGGACCACAACCTGATTTTGACGCAATTTTTGTATTGCTCCACAGACTAGAACTGGAAGCGAAGCTGGTAAGGTCGTTTTGAAAAAACGGCGAGGGGGAACAACTTGAAACTCCAGTTTGTACCCTTGGGTCACAATTTGCAACACCCAAGGGTCTAGGTCCGAACGAACCCAGACACGACTGAAGAGCTTTAGACGTGCCCCCACTGGTGCGGTATCCTGTGGGGGAGACCCGGCGTCATGCGGTGGATTTGGCAGAAGCCGGGGAGGACTTCTGCTCCCGGGAACCCGAGGAGGCGGGTGTTCTCTTGCCCCTTCCTCTACCTCTGGTAGCAAGGAAGAAATGACCTCGGCCTCTTTTATACTTGTTGGGTCGAAAGGACTGCATTTGATAGTGTGGTTTCTTTTGTTGCACAGGAACATAAGGTAAATAGGTTGACTTACCCGCGTTGGCCGCCGATGCCAAATTAGTAAGGCCATCCCCAAAAAGTTCACCTCCCTTAAATGGAAGGGATTCCATATTTTTCTTGGAATCGGCGTCAGCATTCCACTGGTGAGTCCAAAACGCTCGCCTAGCCACAACTGACATAGCCTTAGCACACAGGAGGCCAGCATCTCTTGCAGCCTCTTTCAAGTACGCAGCCGCGTCCCTGATATAACCAAGCGTCACTAGGATGCTATCCCTATCAAGATTATCCAAATCAGAAGACAAACTTTCAGCCCATTTTTCAATAGCGCTACTTACCCACGCTGACGCAATAAGAGGCCTAAGCTGCGTCCCCGTGGTTGTAAAAATAGCTTTCAAAGTAGCTTCCTGCTTACGATCAGCCGGCTCCTTAAGGGTCGTCGACTGAGCCGCAGGGAGGGCTACCTGTTTAGACAAGCGTGCTAGGGCCTTGTCAACTGTGGGTGGTGTTTCCCACTTTTCCCTATCAGCCGCGGGAAAGGGGTATGCCACCTTGATCCGGTTAGGAATTAGAAATTTTTTGTCAGGGTTGTTCCAAATGCCATCAAAGAGGTCATTTAGTTCAAAACATGGAGGAAAAGCAACTGAGGGTCTCTTTTCCTTGTAAATAAGGACCCTCGTTTCAGGTGTAATAGGGTCCTCATCAATATCTAATGTCTTTAACAGCTACAATCATATACTGGATACTCTTAGCTAATTTAGGATCTAATCTGGAATCAGCATAGTCGACATCAGCCTCAGAGTCTGTGTCGGTATCTGTGTCAACACCACGTTTGAGCGACCCCGGAGGGCCCTGGACCTGCAATAAAGCGTCCTCCATTGATATCTTCCACACCTGGATTTGGGATTCAGACTGATCAAACTTTTGATTTAAAAGAGTGACATTAGCATTTAAAGCATTCAAAGTAGATAGATAACCAGTCAGCAGTCGGCGGTGCCGACAGGGCCACCCCCATAACATTTGGTGTCCCCAATAAATTATCCCCCTGAGAGGAATAATCTGCCTCAGACATGTTGTCCACTGAAAACAGCACCCAAATCAAAGCCTGTCAGGGAACACAAAGGGAAAAAGCCAGCTCACACCCCAGCGCCAAAATGCAGGTCTGAAAACACCCTCAAGTGCCCCAGAGCTGCAGCGCTATATTTATCTATAAATTCTGCCCCCCCCCCCCCCTCATTTTCTTATGCCCCTGATACTTGCTGCTTGTGAGGAAAGACCAGCGCTGCTTGTGTGGAGGAGGAAATGGCGCCGAGTGAGCAGTGAGGAAGAAGCTCCGCCCCCATAATGGCGCGATTCGTCCCGCTTAAATCTACATTTATTTGTCCTGGCGGGGGTTTAGTCCCACTAGCCAGCTTTTCTGAGGTAAAAAGGCTCCCCAGGGCGCTACCCCCCCCCGTCCCCCCCCCCTCCCCCGCCCCTTGGGCGCGCTCTGTCTCACTGTGCGGTACCTCTGTAATGCCGTCTTAGTGAAGAGAAGTCTTCTTTTCTTCTACATACTCACCTGACTTCTGGCTCTGAAAGGGGGTGAGCATCCGAGAGTACCCGGCGTTCATCTCCCCTCAGGTGCGGAGGCATCCTGTCAGCAGCAGCAGAGCCCTGAAACTCATTAGAAGTGGGTCTAGACTGCTCTCCCCTCAGTCCCACGATGCAGGGAGCCTGTAGCCAGCAGACCTCCCTGAAAATAAAAAACCTAACATAAGTCTTTTCAGAGAAACTCAGTAGAGCTCCCCCGAGTGCCTCCGTCTCGCAGGGCACATTTTCTAAACTGAGTCTGGGGAGGGATATAGAGGGAGGAGCCAGGTCACGCCCCTTTGAAAGTCTTAAAGTGCCCATGTCTCCTGCGGATCCCGTCTATACCCCATGTTCTTTTGGTGTCCCCAACATCCTCTAGGACGAAATAGAAATTCTTATTAAATACTTTGTTCTTTACATAGTTGAATGTGCTGACAACAAAATCACACAAAAATTATCAATGGAAATCAAATTTATTAACCCATGGAGGTCTGGATTTGGAGTCACACTCAAAATTAAAGTGGAAAAGCACACTACAGGCTGATCCAACTTTGATATAATGTCCTTAAAACAAGTCAAAATGAGGCTCAGTAGTGTGTGTGGCCTCCACGTGCATGTATGACCTCCCTACAACGCCTGGGCATGCTCCTGATGAGGAGGCGGATGGTCTCCTGAGGGATCTCCTCCCAGACCTGGACTAAAGCATCCGCCAACTCCTGGACAGTCTGTGGTGCAACGTGGCGTTGGTGGATGGAGCGAGACATGATGTCCCAGATGTGCTCAATTGGATTCAGGTCTGGGGAACGGGCGGGCCAGTCCATAGCATCAATGCCTTCGTCTTGCAGGAACTGCTGACACACTCCAGCCACATGAGGTCTAGCATTGTCTTGCATTAGGAGGAACCCAGGGCCAACCGCACCAGCATATGGTCTCACAAGGGGTCTGAGGATCTCATCTCGGTACCTAATGGCAGTCAGACTACCTCTGGCGAGCACATGTAGGGCTGTGCGGCCCCCCAAAGAAATGCCACCCCACACCATTACTGACCCACTGCCAAACCGGTCATGCTGGAGGATGTTGCAGGCAGCAGAACGTTCTCCTTGGCGTCTCCAGACTCTGTCACATGTGCTCAGTGAGAACCTGCTTTCATCTGTGAAGGGCGCCAGTGGCGAATTTGCCAATCTTGGTGTTCTCTGGCAAATGCCAAACGTCCTGCACGGTGTTGGGCTTTAAGCACAACCCCCACCTGTGGACGTTGGGCCCTCATACCACCCTCATGGAGTCTGTTTCTGATCGTTTGAGTAGACACATGCACATTTGTGGCTTGCTGGAGGTCATTTTGCAGGGCTCTGGCAGTGCTCCTCCTGTTCCTCCTTGCACAAAGGCGGATGTAGCGGTCCTGCTGCTGGGTTGTTGCCCTCCTACGGCCTCCTCCACGTCTCCTGATGTACTGGCCTGTCTCCTGGTAGCGCCTCCATGCTCTGGACACTACGCTGACAGACACAGCAAACCTTCTTGCCACAGCTCGCATTGATGTGCCATCCTGGATGAGCTGCACTTCCTGAGCCACTTGTGTGGGTTGTAGACTCCGTCTCATGCTACCACTAGAGTGAAAGCACCGCCAGCTTTCAAAAGTGACAAAAACATCAGCCAGAAAGCATAGGAGCTGAGAAGTGGTCTGTGGTCACCACCTGCAGAACAACTCCTTTATTGGGGGTGTCTTGCTAATTGCCTATAATTTCCACCTGTTGTCTATTCCATTTGCACAACAGCATGTGAAATTGATTGTCAGTCAGTGTTGCTTCCTAAGTGGACAGTTTGATTTCACAGAAGTGTGATTGACTTGGAGTTACATTGTGTTGCTTAAGTGTTCCCTTTATTTTTTTGAGCAGTGTGTGTATATATATATATATATATATATACACACCTACATACATACAAACATGCATACATACATACATATAAGTGTTCTATAGATAACATGAAGCGCAATATATTAATTATCTGCTTTTCCTTATGTGCCAGAGACTCTAACCAAGCCTCAAAACATACGCAGCTGTACATTTATATAATAAATAGCGCCGGGAGGGAGGGGTTAGACTACCACTGGAGATTAGATTACCACTGGAGATTAGATTACCACTGGAGATTAGACTACCACTGGAGATTAGATTACCACTGGAGATTAGATTACCACTGGAGATTAGACTACCACTGGAGATTAGACTACCACTGGAGATTAGACTACCACTGGAGATTAGATTACCACTGGAGATTAGATTACCACTGGAGATTAGACCACTCCTTTTTCCATTTGGTGGTGCAAGTAAACTGGAATCCAAACATAAACTCAGGAACACTGGAGAACACGGTTTGCAGGCTAGACTTGGAAGGTAACAGAGGGCTGGAACACAAGAAACCAACACTGGCAGGCTTGTCTGGAGAACTGACAATTAAACAGGAACACAGGTTACCAAGACTGGCAGGTTTGATAGGTAAACAACATTAATGATCCAGCAATGCATGCTGGATCTTTGGCCAATTATATAGCACAGGCACCAGGTGTACCAAGCTGGAATAGAACCCTAATGAATACACCTGACCACAAAACAGAACAAACCCAAGGTATGGTGACCCTTAGTGGTAAAGAACAGAAAATACACAGCAACACAATGTATCAGGGGAAGACCTCAATAAAATTGTGTCTGAATTAGTGGCTGCTAAGACGGCTTTTCTCCCAAATACCAATCCTTCTGCACAGAAGGCAAAAGGTTCCACTTTTCATTCCTTTAGGCATCAAGGGAAAACAAAAGGTCAGGCGTACCCGAGACAGGCTCGTGCTCCTAAAACCACCAAGCCCAAGGCAAAATAACCCTGGGCAGCCCGGCAGCCTGCTTCCAAACAGGACAAGCCTGCTGCATGACGGGTCGGGCCTGCCCCTGGGAGACCCCAGGGTGGGAGGTCGATTTCTGCCGTTTGCCCAGGTCTGGTTGAAGACCACTTCAGACGCCTGGGTGCTGGAAGTAGCCTCTCTCAGGTACGCAGTATCTTTAAAGAGACGTCCCCTCCACCAGTTTTTCACCACGGTTCTCCCTTCGGATCTGTTAAAGGCGCAAGGTTTGCAAACGGTTGTCAGTTCTCTCCTGAGTACAGGAGTGGTTGTGCCGGTACCTCAGTCCCAGAGAGGCAGAGTCAGGGCCGTAACTACACGTGTGCATTGCACACAGCGCACTTTAGGTGAGAGTGCAATGTGCGCTGGGACCCTGATTGGCCGCCCTGTCTGTGCTACAGCACTGTCTGCGCTTATCCTCCACTGCACTAATAGGTGGATTCCGGGAGGGGGGGGGAGCGGGGGGAGAGGACAGAGAGAAGATGTGGACGGATTTACTTATAGGCTGGTCCTACAGTCCCCTCGGCTTGCCGTTCACACAACCAGCCGCCGGCTCTCACACTGCTGGCTGCTGGGAGCAGAAGCAGCATCAGATAGGTGGCTAGGTTCTGGCACAGGCTGCAGCAGGGACGTGCAGTCAGGGGAGGCAGGGGAGGCAGGGGAGGTAGGAGGCAGTGCCTCCCGTCATTAATGAGTAAAATAATGTAAAGAAGATATTTATGACATGTAAAAACTATCTGCTTTAGCCTTTACATTATTTTAATCTTTTTTACTTGCAAAAAAAACTATCTGTAATGTGATTCGGAGGCACTGCTGTCAGTGCCTCCCGCTAGCAATGTGAAATGGCCGGAAAAAAAATCAGCAGAAGTGGCATTTTCTACCCCCCTGCTATGCACCACTACTCCCACTCATCCTGCCCCCTGCTACACTACTCCCATCCTACCCCCCTGCTATGCACCACTACTCCCATCCTGCCCCCTGCTACACTACTCCCATCCTACCCCCCTGCTATGCACCACTACTCCCATCCTACCCCCCTGCTATGCACCACTACTCCCATCCTGCCCCCCCTGCTATGCACCACTACTCCCATCCTGCCCCCTGCTACACTACTCCCTGCTACACTACCCCTGCTACACTACTCCCATCCTACCCCCCTGCTATGCACCACTACTCCCATCCTACCCCCCTGCTATGCACCACTACTCCCATCCTACCCCCCTGCTATGCACCACTACTCCCATCCTGCCCCCCCTGCTATGCACAACTACTCCCATCCTGCCCCCCTGCTATGCACCACTACTCCCATCCTACCCCCCTGCTATGCACCACTACTCCCATCCTACCCCCCTGCTATGCACCACTACTCCCATCCTACCCCCCCTGCTATGCACCACTACTCCCATCCTACCCCCCCTGCTATGCACCACTACTCCCATCCTACCCTCCCTGCTATGCACCACTACTCCCATCCTACCCTCCTGCTCTGCACTACTACACCTACTATCCTGCCCCCTTGCCCCACACTGCTTCTCCTATCTTACCTCCCTGAGCCACACTACTATTCCTCCTATCCTGCCCCTTTGCCCCACACTAATGTTCCTATCTTACCCCCCTGCTCCACACTACTCCCATCCTGCACCCCCTGCTCCACACCACTACTCCCATCCTGCCCACTGCTCACTACTCCTCCGCCTCAATGTACTGTGCAATGTGACCCGATGACATCACACAACGCGAACGGCTGCCCACCTGCCCGTGTTCTCCTGCTGGGCCCACCAACTCCACTGATGAGGCTGAGAGACAGTGAAGGGTGGGAGGCTTAGAGGCTCAGAGTGAAGTGGGGAGAATGAGAGACAAAGTGAGGGGTATTGCGAGAGATTCAGATGGGAGATGATGGTGTGGCTGAGAGAGGACGCAGGGAGGAGATGATGGTGTGGCTGAGAGAGGACGCAGGGAGGAGATGATGGTGTGGCTGAGAGACGATGCAGGGAGATGATGGTGTGGCTGAGAGACGACGTAGGGAGGAGATGATGGTGTGGCTGAGAGATGGCGCAGGGAGGAGATGATGGTGTGGCTGAGAGACAACGCAGGGCGGAGATGATGGTGTGGCTGAGAGATGCAGGGAAGGGGTAATGGTGTGGCTGAGAGATGCAGCGGGTAGGAGGTGACATGAGTCTGGGTGAACCTCTGTTGTGTGATGATCACATTGGTTATATTCCTACACAAACAGGCATCTTCCGGATCATGTGATCTCCTACATGAATAGTGATTACCGACTGAAGATGCCGTCTGCCCAGGAAGGATACATTTCTTCAGAGGTTCCACGCTATGAGAAACCACCATATAGGTAAGGTGCCCTCTTCCTGTCACCGACTGCTGGTACCCTCTCACTGTCACCCTCTCCCTGGCATCACCCTCTCGACATCACCCACAGCTGGCACTGACTGCTGTCACCCTCTCCCTGTCATCACCCTCTCTCCGTTACCCACAGCTGGCACAGATTGCTCTACCCTCTCACTGTCACCCTCTACCTGGCGTCACCCTCTCCCCATTGCCCACAGCTGGCACCGACTGCTGTCACCCTCTACCTTGCGTCACCCTCTCTCCATCACCCACAGCTGGCGCCAACTGCAGTCACCCTCTCCCCCTCTCCGTGACCCACTTGCTGTCACCAGCTCCCTGGCATCATCCTCTCCCTGGCGTCACCCACTGCTATCACCCACTGCTGTCACCCTCTCACTGGCAACACCCTCTCCCTGTCACCCTCTGCTATCACCCTCTCACTGGCAACACCCTCTCCCTGTCACCCTCTGCTTCTCCCTGGAATCGCCCACTGCCTTTCTTTGTTTCCCACTAACCCAGGGACAGCGGTGGTAGCAGGCATTGGCTTGGGTGTGGTGGCGGCCATCGGCGGGACACAGCAGACATTATGGCTGCAGTGCCTCACCAGCCACTGAGCCCACCACACGCCACTGGGCTGCAGAGGACTCAGCAGGGGGCGGGGCTACATGGGACTCAGGCCGAGCATTGCTGCTGCTGCTGTGCTGTCAGTGCGGGAATACTGGAGAGGAGAAACTGCTGCTGATCCAGGGACAGCCAGTGACAGTGCGCTCTGCTGCTGATCCAGAGCCAGCTAGTGACAGTGCGCTCTGCTGCTGATCCAGGGACAGCCAGTGACAGTGCGCTCTGCTGCTGATCCAGGGACAGCCAGTGACAGTGCGCTCTGCTGCTGATCCAGGGACAGCCAGTGACAGTGCGGTCTGCTGCTGATCCAGGGACAGCCAGTGACAGTGCGGTCTGCTGCTGATCCAGAGCCAGCTAGTGACAGTGCGCTCTGCTGCTGATCCAGGGACAGACAGTGACAGTGCGGTCTGCTGCTGATCCAGGGACAGCCAGTGACAGTGCGGTCTGCTGCTGATCCAGGGACAGCCAGTGAGAGTGCGCTCTGCTGCTGATCCAGGGACAGCCAGTGACAGTGCGCTCTGCTGCTGATCCAGGGACAGCCAGTGACAGTGCGCTCTGCTGCTGATCCAGGGACAGCCAGTGACAGTGCGCTCTGCTGCTGATCCAGGGCCAGCCAGTGACAGTGCGCTCTGCTGCTGATCCAGGGACAGACAGTGACAGTGCGGTCTGCTGCTGATCCAGGGACAGCCAGTGACAGTGCGGTCTGCTGCTGATCCAGGGACAGCCAGTGAGAGTGCGCTCTGCTGCTGATCCAGGGACAGCCAGTGACAGTGCGCTCTGCTGCTGATCCAGGGACAGCCAGTGACAGTGCGCTCTGCTGCTGATCCAG
The DNA here is from genome assembly GCF_028390025.1 of Pseudophryne corroboree. Lineage (NCBI taxonomy): Eukaryota > Metazoa > Chordata > Amphibia > Anura > Myobatrachidae > Pseudophryne > Pseudophryne corroboree. Next base: position 1,053,659,239 of record NC_086445.1, read on the forward strand.
GGACAGCCAGTGACAGTGCGGTCTGCTGCTGATCCAGGGACAGCCAGTGACAGTGCGCTCTGCTGCTGATCCAGGGACAGCCAGTGACAGTGCGGTCTGCTGCTGATCCAGGGACAGCCAGTGACAGTGCGGTCTGCTGCTGATCCAGGGCCAGCCAGTGAGAGTGCGCTCTGCTGCTGATCCAGAGCCAGCTAGTGACAGTGCGCTCTGCTGCTGATCCAGGGACAGACAGTGACAGTGCGGTCTGCTGCTGATCCAGGGACAGCCAGTGACAGTGCGCTCTGCTGCTGATCCAGGGACAGCCAGTGACAGTGCGGTCTGCTGCTGATCCAGGGCCAGCCAGTGACAGTGCGGTCTGCTGCTGATCCAGGGACAGCCAGTGACAGTGCGCTCTGCTGCTGATCCAGGGACAGCCAGTGACAGTGCGGTCTGCTGCTGATCCAGGGACAGCCAGTGACAGTGCGCTCTGCTGCTGATCCAGGGACAGCCAGTGACAGTGCGGTCTGCTGCTGATCCAGGGACAGCCAGTGACAGTGCGGTCTGCTGCTGATCCAGGGCCAGCCAGTGAGAGTGCGCTCTGCTGCTGATCCAGAGCCAGCTAGTGACAGTGCGCTCTGCTGCTGATCCAGGGACAGACAGTGACAGTGCGGTCTGCTGCTGATCCAGGGACAGCCAGTGACAGTGCGCTCTGCTGCTGATCCAGGGACAGCCAGTGACAGTGCGGTCTGCTGCTGATCCAGGGACAGCCAGTGACAGTGCGGTCTGCTGCTGATCCAGGGCCAGCCAGTGAGAGTGCGCTCTGCTGCTGATCCAGAGCCAGCTAGTGACAGTGCGCTCTGCTGCTGATCCAGGGACAGCCAGTGACAGTGCGCTCTGCTGCTGATCCAGAGCCAGCTAGTGACAGTGCGCTCTGCTGCTGATCCAGGGACAGCCAGTGAGAGTGCGCTCTGCTGCTGATCCAGGGCCAGCCAGTGACAGTGCGCTCTGCTGCTGATCCAGGGACAGCCAGTGACAGTGCGGTCTGCTGCTGATCCAGGGACAGCCAGTGACAGTGCGCTCTGCTGCTGATCCAGGGACAGCCAGTGACAGTGCGGTCTGCTGCTGATCCAGGGACAGCCAGTGACAGTGCGCTCTGCTGCTGATCCAGGGCCAGCCAGTGACAGTGCGCTCTGCTGCTGATCCAGGGACAGCCAGTGACAGTGCGCTCTGCTGCTGATCCAGGGACAGCCAGTGACAGTGCGGTCTGCTGCTGATCCAGGGACAGCCAGTGACAGTGCGGTCTGCTGCTGATCCAGGGCCAGCCAGTGAGAGTGCGCTCTGCTGCTGATCCAGAGCCAGCTAGTGACAGTGCGCTCTGCTGCTGATCCAGGGACAGCCAGTGACAGTGCGCTCTGCTGCTGATCCAGAGCCAGCTAGTGACAGTGCGCTCTGCTGCTGATCCAGGGACAGCCAGTGAGAGTGCGCTCTGCTGCTGATCCAGGGCCAGCCAGTGACAGTGCGCTCTGCTGCTGATCCAGGGACAGCCAGTGACAGTGCGCTCTGCTGCTGATCCAGGGACAGCCCAGCCAGTGACAGTGCGGTCTGCTGCTGATCCAGGGCCAGCCAGTGAGAGTGCGCTCTGCTGCTGATCCAGAGCCAGCTAGTGACAGTGCGCTCTGCTGCTGATCCAGGGACAGCCAGTGACAGTGCGCTCTGCTGCTGATCCAGGGACAGCCCAGCCAGTGACAGTGCGGTCTGCTGCTGATCCAGGGCCAGCCAGTGAGAGTGCGCTCTGCTGCTGATCCAGAGCCAGCTAGTGACAGTGCGCTCTGCTGCTGATCCAGGGACAGCCAGTGACAGTGCGCTCTGCTGCTGATCCAGAGCCAGCTAGTGACAGTGCGCTCTGCTGCTGATCCAGGGACAGCCAGTGAGAGTGCGCTCTGCTGCTGATCCAGGGCCAGCCAGTGACAGTGCGCTCTGCTGCTGATCCAGGGACAGCCAGTGAAAGTGCGCTCTGCTGCTGATCCAGGGACAGCCAGTGAGAGTGCGCTCTGCTGCTGATCCAGGGCCAGCCAGTGACCGTGCGCTCTGCTGCTGATCCAGGGACAGCCAGTGAAAGTGCGCTCTGCTGCTGATCCAGGGACAGCCAGTGAGAGTGCGCTCTGCTGCTGATCCAGGGACAGCCAGTGAGAGTGCGCTCTGCTGCTGATCCAGGGACATCCAGTGAGAGTGCGCTCTGCTGCTGATCCAGGGACAGCCAGTGACAGTGCGCTCTGCTGCTGATCCAGGGACAGCCAGTGACAGTGCGCTCTGCTGCTGATCCAGGGACAGCCAGTGAGAGTGCGCTCTGCTGCTGAACCAGGGACAGCCAGTGAGAGTGCGCTCTGCTGCTGATCCAGGGACAGCCAGTGAGAGTGCGCTCTGCTGCTGATCCAGGGACAGCCCAGCCAGTGAGAGTGCGCTCTGCTGCTGACCCAGGGACATCCAGTGAGAGTGCGCTCTGCTGCTGATCCAGGGACATCCAGTGAGAGTGCGCTCTGCTGCTGATCCAGGGACAGCCAGTGACAGTGCGCTCTGCTGTTGATCCAGGGACAGCCAGTGACAGTGTGCTCTGCTGCTGATCCAGGGACAGCCAGTGAGAGTGCGCTCTGCTGCTGAACCAGGGACAGCCAGTGAGAGTGCGCTCTGCTGCTGATCCAGGGACAGCCAGTGAGAGTGCGCTCTGCTGCTGATCCAGAGCCAGCTAGTGAGTGTGCGCTCTGCTGCTGATCCAGGGACAGCCAGTGAGAGTGCGCTCTGCTGCTGATCCAGGGACAGCCAGCCAGTGAGAGTGCGCTCTGCTGCTGATCCAGGGCCAGCCAATGAGAGTGTGCTCTGCTGCTGATCCAGGGACAGCCCAGCCAGTGAGAGTGCGCTCTGCTGCTGATCCAGAGCCAGCCAGTGAGAGTGTGCTCTGCTGCTGATCCAGGGACATCCAGTGAGAGTGCGCTCTGCTGTTAAGGTACTGAGGGAGTGGAGGGAAATGTGTGTTTCTACTGTATGTCTTTGTGTGATTTGCATGTGTACTTCTGTGTGTGTGACTTTCATGTGTGGTGTGTGTGTGTGTAGGGTCGGTTCTAGACCTTGTGGCACCCAGGGCAAAAGTTTCCTTTGGTGTCCCCCCACCCCCAACAGGTAAAAGAAGGTTAGTGCGCTCCTTAGGCGTGCATCAAAAAAAAATAGGGGCGTGGTCAGTTATGCCCCCCTGTAGCTCTGCCCTCAGTAGTTGTGACCCCAGTAGCTGTGCCCCCAGTACTGTGCCCTCAGTAGTTGTGCCCCCACTACTATGCCCCCTGTAGCTGTGCCACTTACAAAAAAAAAAATGACTCACCATCCCCGCTCCTGCTTCCTGACCGCTGCTGCCCTCTGTCTCTGGCCGCCGGCGCCTCTCCTCAAATCTATGGGAGAGACGTCGCTCCCATAGCACCACATAGACACTAGAGGTCAATGCCGTGCGGTCTGCGATGATATCATCGTGCATCGCACGGCACCAGCACCAGTAGATTTGCCATGGCGGCGGTGCCCTGGGCAAAACTCCTGCTTGACCGTGGCAAGATCCGCTACTGTGTGTGTGTGACTTCAAATTGACTCATTACAAGCCGCCTGTGTGTGCCAGAGCGAGGAGAGGAGCAGCTCCGGGGCAGGTGAGCCGCAGCAGTGACTAATTGGTGGCGGCGCCACTGCAGCTGTCCATCTCGTTCCACATAGGCTGGCCGCCGCTGCTGTGAATGCTGGGATGCGCTTCCCTCATCACAGCGGCGGCGGCCAGCTTATGTGGAAGGAGAGGAACAGCTGCATGCAGCGCTGCCACCAATTACATATCGCTGCTGCAGCTCCCGAGTCCCCCTCCCTCCTCCTCCTCCCCGGGATCTGCCAGCAGCTGCTGCACCGAGGAGCCTGACTGCCTGAGCCAGCGGGGAGACGGTAAGTATCATCTATTCTGTCTGTCTATTCTGTCTACCTAATGTGTAAAAAGGGGGACGCTGTCTGCCGTAATGTGTAAAAAAGGGACGCTGTCTGCCGTAATGTGTAAAAAGGGGACGCTGTCTGCCGTAATGTGTAAAAAGGGGACGCTGTCTGCAGTAATGTGTAAAAAGGGCGACGCTGTCTGCCGTAATGTGTAAAAAGGGGGACGCTGTCTGCCGTAATGTGTAAAAAGGGGGACGATGTCTGCCGTAATGTGTAAAAAGGGCACGCTGTCTGCCGTAATGTGTAAAAGGGTCTCTACCTGGTGTATTGGCGCTTCTGCGTGGTGTAATTTGAATAATGGAGACTACTGTGCACCGTAATATGAATTTACATTATTTTGTGTCCACACCTCTTCCCCATGAAGCCAAGCCCCTATGGCGCGCACTGCCTCTATTTTACATAAAGGGGGGGTGTCAATGCCGTTTCTTGCACACAGCGCTAAAAAGTCTAGTTACGGCACTGGGCAGAGGTTATTACTGGGCCCTGTTTCTAGTCCTGAAATCCAATGGGTCTTTCCGGCCTATACTCAACCTCAAATCTCTGAACAAGTTTGTGAGAGTGTCCAGGTTCCGTATGGAAACACTGCGCTCAATAGTACTGGCTATGGAACCTGGAGACTACATGGTATCCCTGGATATACGGGATGCATATCTGCATATTCCTATTGCCATGTTGCATCAGCAGTATCTACGGTTTGCTATTGGCAACAGTCATTACCAATTCCAGGCTCTGCCATTTGGACTGGCTACGGCTCCTCGGATCTTCACCAAGGTCATGGCCGTGATGACGGCCCATCTCCGTCGCCAGGGACTCCGGATCCTGCCATATCTGGACGAGTTGCTGATTCTGTCAAACTCCCACGATGTTCTTCTCGGGATCCGGTCTTAAGATCGACACTGTCTAGGTCGACAGGGTTTCTAGGTCGACCTGTGCTAGGTCGACAGGTCAAAAGGTCAACATGATTTTGTTTGTTTGTTTTTTTGACTTTTTCATACTTAACGATCCACATGGACTACGATTGGAATGGTAATCTGTGCCGAGCCAAGCGGTAGCGGAGCCATGCGAGGGGACATGGTGCACTAATTGGAATTCCCGGTTACTCTACGAAGAAAATGACACAACCCCCCCAAAAAAACTCATGTCGACCTTTTGATGTGTCGACCTAGCACGTCGACATTCCAACCCTGTCGACCTAGTGCCTGTCGACCTATAGTGGTCGACCTAAACATTGTCGATCTAGACACTGTCGATCTAAGGATCCACACCCGTTCTTCTCAGTCATCTGCAACTGACGGTAACCTTCCTGCAAGCCCCCGGGTGGCTTATCAATTGGATAAAGTCCTTATTGGTCCCAGCATGGTGCACCTGGGGGCACTCTTGGACACACACAGTCAGTGGCTGTTTCTGTCTCCAGAAAAAGTCCTGAAGCTTCAGGACAGGATAAGATACTTTCTTTGTCGCCCCAGAGTGTTGATACACTCAGCGATGCAAGTACTAGGCCTCATGGTGTCGGCATTCGACATGGTAGCGTACGCTCAATTTCATTCCCTCCCTCTACAGAGGTTAATTCTTTCCAAGTGGGACGGCCTACCTCAGTGGATAAGATCATATGATCTTTTTGACTCCAGAGGTTCGTCTGTCGCTGACCTGGTGGTTACAGGACCAGCAATTGAGCAGGGGCCGCCCCTTCTAGATCCCCGACTGGGTTCTACAGACAATGGATGCTAGTCTGAGGGGATGGGGTGTGGTGTTGGAGCAACACTCTTTTCAGGGTCGGTGGACCAAGGAGGAATCGCTCCTCCCAATAAACATTCTGGAGCTGAGGGCAGTGTTCAATGCGCTATCTCTGGCCCTGCCTCTGGTACAGAACAGGCCTGTTCAAGTACGGTCAGACAACACCACCACAGTGTTATACATAAACCATCAAGGCGGCACTTGAAGCCACATGGCAATGATGGAGGTGTCAAAAATCCTTTGTTGGGCGGAACACCATCTGCCAGCAATATCGGCAGTGTTCATTTCGGGCGTCCTAAACTGGGAAGCGGATTTCCTCAGTTGCCAGGACGTACACACCGGAGAGTGAAGTCTTCATTGGGAAGTCTTTCAACTCCTAGTGGACAAGTGGGGCCTACTAGATGTAGACCTGATGGCGTCTCAACACAATTACAAGGTTCCGGTCTTTGGATCTCGGACCAGGGATCCTCAAGCAGCGTTCATAGACGCACTGGCAATTCCATGGAACTTTCGGCTGCCCTTTGTGTTCCCTCCAGTGTCACTCCTGCCCAGTGTCCTACGGAAGTTCAAGCATGAAGGGAAAATGCTTCTTCTAGCCGCTCCAGCGTGGCCCAGACGGCATTGGTTCTCAGACCTGCAGGGTCTGTTGACAGGGCGTCTCCTTCTACTTCCTCAGCAGCCAGACCTCCTCGTACAGGGCCCTTGTGTCTACCTAGACCTGGCCAGACTGGCTTTGACAGCGTGGCTCTTGAGCATCACTCCTGAGGGCCAAAGGTTTCTTGAGGTGGTTATCCAGACTATGTTGAAAGCCCGTAAACCGGTGTTCTGCCCAGATTTGTTATAGGGTTTGGAATTCTTACTTCACCTGGTGTGCTGATAAGAATTTTGATGTCTCTAGGTTCAGAACTTCCAGAATTCTGGCTTTTCTGCAATGAGGCCTTGACTTAGTTCTTCGTCTGGCCTCCCTCAAGGTTCACAAATCTGCCTTGTCGGTATGGATTCAAAGAAAAATTGCATTTATACCTAACGTTCATACCTTCACTCAGGGTGTCCTTCGGATTCAGCCTCCCTATGTCCCTCCTGTGGTTCCATGGGATCGGACTGTTGTACTAAAGACCCTGCAAGAGTCTCCATTTGAACCTCGAGTCAGTGGACCTTAAATGTTTCACGGCCAAGGTCCTGTTCTTGCTGGCTATTGCCTCTGCAATACAGGTGTCGGACTTGGACGCCTTGTCCTGTCGTCCACCCTTTTTGAAATTTCACCATGACCGGGCAGTTCTACGAACTCAACCGGGTTATTTACCTAAGGTAGTGTCATCTTTTCACCTTAACCAAGAGATTGTGGTTCCGGCCTTTATCTCTTCGGAATTGTCTCCTAGAGAACGTTCTTTGGATGTGGCTTCGGGCTCTCTGTATCTATGTGGAGAGGACTGCCTCTATCAGGAGGTCAGATGCCCTTTTTGTCCTGTTTGGTTTCCACGAATGTGGCTGGCCTGCGAATAAGCATACCTTGGCCAGATGGATTAGAATGGTGATTGCACAAGCTTACAGTGCATCCAGAAAGTATTCACAGTGCTTCACTTTTTCCACATTTTGTTATGTTACAGCCTTATTCCAAAATGGAATAAATGTATTTTTTCCCTCAAAATTCTACACATAATATTAATACCCCATAATGATAACGTGAAAAAAGTTTTTTTTTTTGAGATTTTTGCAAATTTATTAAAAATAAAAAACTAAGAAATCACATGTACATAAGTATTCACAGCCTTTGCCATGAAGCTCAAAATTGAGCTCAGGTCCATCCTGTTTCCACTGATCATCCTTGAGATGTTCCTACAGCTTAATTGGAGTCCACCTGTGGTAAATTCAGTTGATTGGACATGATTTGGAAAGGCACACACCTGTCTATATAAGGTCCCACACTTGACAGTGCATGTCTGAGCACAAACCAAGCATGAAGTCAAAGGAATTGTCTGTAGCCCTCCAAGACAGGATTGTATCGAGGCACAAATCAGGGGAAGGGTACAGAAGGTCCCAATGAGCACAATGGCCTCCATCATCTGTAAATGGAAGAAGTTGAGAACCACCAAGACCCTTCATAGAACTGGCTGGCCGTCTAAACTGAGCGATCGGGGGAGAAGGGCCCTAGTCAGGGAGTTGACCAAGAACCTGATGTTCACTCTGTCAGAGCTACAGCATCCATCTGTGGATAGAGGAGAACCTTCCAGAAGGACAACCATCTCTTCAGCAATCTACCAATTAGGCCTGTATGGTAAAGTGGCCAGATGGAAGCCACTTCTTAGTAAAAAGCACATGGCAGCCCGCCTGGAGTTTGCCAAAATGCACCTGAAGAACTCTCAGACCATGAAAAATAATAATACTTTCTGGTCTGATGAGACAAAGATTGAACTGTTTGGCATGAATGCCAGGCGTCATGTTTGGAGGAAACCAGGCACCGCTCATCACCAGGCCAATACCATCTCTACAGTGAAGCATGGTGGTGGCATCATCATGCTGTGGGGATGTTTTTCAGCGGCAGGAACTGGAAGACTAGTCAGGATAGTGGGAAAGATGAATGCAGCAATGCACAGAGACATCCTGGATGAAAACCTGCTCCAGAATGCTCAACCTCAGACAGGGGCGACGGTTCATCTTTCAGCAGTGTCAGAGTCGAAAAACACACACACGGCTTTGCCTAAGATACAAGGGAGATCTGTGTGGTGCTCGGTAAATGATTACAGTTAAATATCATTTGCATTGATAGAAACGTGTTACTTGTGTTACTGTGGACGTGTCTGGCCTGTGTACACGTGTCCCTAACAAAGGGCGGGACAAGCGTACGCGACGCAAAGGTCGATACACGTAGCGTATATTACGCAACGGAGCTTATGGGTACGCCCACTTGATACAAATCACACGATAGTATTGTTTTAGTAGGCGATACGGAGGCAACGCGATAATAGCGCAAGTTAATCTCAGTGTCCAAAATTTTAATCCTTCTCTAGTTGCAACTCCTCTGGGACTAGCCTGTGTTACTGCATGAAAGGAATTTTCTGTACAGAAAAGAAAGTAAAGAGTATATGAGGTGAAAGAGTGTGTGCATATATATAAGTTTCACATTTTGGTTGGAACCTAGGAAATCGAGTTCTCGTAGAGGTACATCCGTGCGAGTGATAGCACGTGGTGGCGTGGGAGGCATCCATTGTTAGTCTTGTAATAAGAGCATTAGAGTATAGCAGATTAAGAGGTCTACTGTAGACATAGACCAGGAGGTCACAGACCAGGAGGTCCAGAGAGACAGACCAGGAGGTCTAGGTACAGCAGACTAGGAAGTCCGCTATAGATAGAGTATACCCATATAGGCCATCAAGCTCAAGCTGAAAGGAATTTGCAGCCGCAATTATCGATTCCGCTGGTCGTAAGGCGTATAAATAAGTTATTTATACACAGTGCGACTGTACCGCATGTAATTGTGTGCATTAGTTTGTAACTTGACCCAGTACCATTTGCGTACGCTAGTGGGGTCATAAACGCTATTTGTACATTCTAACGTGATTTGTGTAATTTTTTTATTTTAAGGGAGGTTTGCTGATCACTCAGGAATTCTCCAGCAACTGATATTTACTGGGAAGGGTAAGTGCTCTGCGGATCACACCCACACGTTCCAGTAAATAGAGGTTCAGGTTGCAGGGGCCCTAGATTGAGTACGCCAGCGCTAAGGCAGCGTGTGGGCATATTGGTCGACGTGGGCGAGTGTGTGAAGGTACTCTGTAAACTTTCACCGTCGGCCTACCCCGGACAACTTGGTTTTTGTAAGGGTTCGCTGAAGACCCTGATTTGAAGGTCAGAGGAAGTGAAAGCAACACCTGCAAAGATGGGGGCCAGTTGTTCAGGTAGGGGGCGATCAACCCTGGTTCAGGTTGATTTAGTAAACCGGCCCATAAGGTCGGCAAGGTATATAACGTGTGATACAGACCAGGAGGTCCGAAATGGATCACACACAGAGGTTTTCAATGAATGGGAAAGAGTGACTGTGCATAACGGGGAAAAGTCCCCAAGAGTAGGCAGTTTTAGTCCTGAGGTGTTATAAAATGTAAAGAAAAGGATATGTCTAATAACATCTGCAAAACAGAGGATTAGGCATTATGATTGTTTACAGTTATGGCAACGGGAAGGTGAGATACAAGGAGGATTAGCTTACACAGCTGACTCTCACTTTGGTAAGAAAAATATGGCAACAGGAGAACAAATGGCTGCAGAGAATGGCACACTGGTATATGATAAAAATGCACTTAGCAACTGTATTAATAATTATGGTAGTAGTAAATGTAACAATGATAAAAGTAAAACTGTTAAATGTACAACTGTTAACCCGTGCAAGTTGCACCCCATGTTAAACTTCCCTCAGGATTACAAGCAAGAAAGTGAGCCCAGCACGATGTCGGCACCTTTTCCAGCAGCCATCATACAAGACATCCAGGTGGACGTGACCCAATCAGTAAAGGCAGTAGTCAAACCCCCTAACGGAGAGTCAGGTGAGGTCATGTCCACAGGTAAGTACGGTGTTATATATCACGCACAAACAAATGTACCTCATATTGTAGAACCAACACAAGATGATGTGGTTGAATTTAATCCTGTCAGGGTGATCGCAGTCCCCAATGGGAAGACTGACGCTCAGGGAATCATTCCCGCCAGGAACAGTGCAATGCCCTGCCCCTGGTCCCGGACAGAATTAAGGACAATTATGTCTGAATTTCCTGATCCTAGGAGAGATCTAGCCGCATGTCAGAGGTTTATTAAAGAACTAGGAAACTCCGCCGAACCCACCAACAAAGGTTGACGGACAGTGCTGAGGGCATGTTTGCCCTCCAGTGTTGACCCTGCGAAATTTATTACTGATTGTAAATTAGACACAGAAGTACCTCGTACGGAGGAATACAATCAGGAAAATATTAAGCAGATCAACCTACAGTTAGGAGTATATTTCCCAGCCGTTGTCGAGAGGAACAAAATCTTCTCCATAAGACAAAGAGAAGGGGAAAGTACTTCTAATTATTTCAACCGAGCACTGCAAGTAATGGCTAGAGACACTGGGATCACGGACATTGAGAAAAATGCACAGCATAGAGATATAGCGGTTAAGGTATTAATGGATGGTTTAAAGGAAGTGTTGAGAACAAGGGTACAAACCTCTCTACCTAACTACCACATATGTAAAATTTTGAGCTACACCTATAATTTATGATCAGGAAAGTTGGTCATTAACCTTGATAGTAAGCCTGAGGTTACAGTCAATGTAATTGGGAGGTCATTCCTTGTAAACACAGGGACGGCCGGGTAAGCTTTGTAATTTATCTGTAAATGTTTCTTTTTCCCATCTCTGACGTTCACCACGACAGCTCCAACGTCACATGACTACTTGGTCTTTCAGAGATATACCCAACCCCAGTATGTCCTACCAGCATCGTTGTGTCCTGGCCAGGCACAAAAGGGTGGAGTGTGGAAATACTGGTGGGGGAGACTGTGCAAAGATACCAATGGACGTGTTGAAATGACAGCCTGATGGTGAACGGAAGATCTGACAATGTTTTTTTTTTGGGTTGTGTCTTATGTAACATATATATATATTGTTCTCTCTCTCTTTAGTTTTTTTTTTTCCATGTTCTCATGCTTTACAGATGGTATGTCACACATCAGTTAGACAAATGGTAATGCAAGATTTTTGCTCCTTACAGAAAGATCGCTGAGTCGGAAAGAATAATGCATCAACGGAATGTTCGTTTGGAAGACTGAGAGACAGCACCTTTTAGATGACGACAGAGCAAGAAGAACAACAAGACTAGAAGACATCGTAACATTTTTCTTTCCCCTCAATTATTTTCTGTACCCCCATTACAAATTTCTCTTTTTCCTCCTATAAGATGGACTTACCCCAAGAGACTGTGATCGGGATTTTCCTGTTGACCCTATTGTTGACCAGAGCAGTCTGTTTCGGTGAGAGTACCATGGAGGTCGAGAAAGGATCTGGAATGGGTTCTGATAACAAAGACGGGCTCGTAGATTTCCAAGAGCAACACAATCACCGAGTAAAGGTGAGTATCAGAAAACGATCTGGTAGCATTGACAATAGAAGGAATTGTGAAGGATTGTTAGCTGAAGAGAACTGCATCTGTAGGCATTGTGACAATATAGTTGAGGATGGGTGCATCAAGAAATGTCAGTCCAGTTTTAATATCCACATGGACCGGCATCCATTGAGTGACTATCACTCCTTAGTGGGTAAAGTGTTAAACCAGACAGACTGTTGGGTATGCTCTCAAGTACCTCAAGGTCATAGCAAATCAGGACTAGTATCATTCCCTTTAACTGTAGGAGAGGTACTTGAGTTAAGTGGTGGGAGGCCGGTGGACAAGAGGTTTAATATCTCTAGTCCTCCTAGTTTGAAGCTCCATCAATATCATGTGGATAGGTCCTTAGTATGTTTTAACATTTCCAATCCCTGAAAGCCGGGAAATTGGGAAGTGTCATGGAGTAATCAAACCATGACATTTTCATATAGAGCCGATAGAATGCCCATAGATTCAGAGCTTATACGCCAGATAGCCGACAGTGGAAAATATTTCCGGTATAGGTACACTCTAGGAAGTAGGACCATGCGAGTTGGAGAAGTATCACCAGGATACTGTGCACATATCGTACAACCAGATACGTGTACTAGACAGATGGGAGAATTAGGGTTAGGAGATTTCACATGGAAAATTTGTAACATGGTAATGTCATACTCTGTCCCATATGTTCTCCCCGATGATGCATATTTCATATGCGGGAGGAAGGCGTATAAGTGGCTTGCCCCAAACTCAGAGGGATTGTGTTACATTGGAAAAGTACTGCCTGAAGTAATGACTGTATCCCATAACAAAATGAAAGACATTCACCGCGGTGCCCAAGCTCCTTATACTCACACTCACTACGAGCATGTCGTTAAACGGCACCTGATAGAAAGGACAGAGCATCCGGCCTCTGATTTGATCCATGAATCCACCGGGATTCAATTCCTACTCGCGTTAGATATCACTCGTACCGCCAGAGGAGTGATAAATTATAGATATATATCTGCGCTAGCAAACTTGTTAGACAATATCCCCAAAATGTATGACGACACGTTCAGGTATACTGGGAGAGAGTTACAAGCCTACAAAATAGAGCTGGTTCAGCATAGGATGATTCTCAATTACCTCACAGCAGTGACAGGCGGGTATTGTGTTACCCTAGCAACTCAGTATGGAATAAAGTGCTGCACGTATATTACAAACAGCACTGAGGACCCGGTCGAGGTCATAGACCAAAAGATGGATGACATTTTGCAATTAAAGTGGGAGTTCCGAAGGAGACACAATCTCACTCTCGCTGCTGTGGGTAATGAGCTGACCAGTTGGGTGTCATGGTTGAACCCACGAAATTGGTTCTCTGGTTTAGGAGAATGGGCCCAAGGCATTATAAGGGATGTAGGGAAATTTCTCTTGTGTATTCTGGGAGTCGTCATATTGGTTGGTCTGATATTTAAATGCATTCGGACTTTAACGAAGTGTAAAGGTAGTACCAGAGTGATGAGTCTGAGGAGCGAGGACACTGTAATAACAACAACTAATTTAATTTATGACCCAACGATAGAGACAATGTTGTGATGAAAATGTGATTCCACGGTCCGTTTCTTTCACCCGTTTCTCCTTTGTTTTCCTCCAAGGCACAAAGACATCCGCTTGGAAGAAGAATTTGACAACCTCTTTTATGCAGACCATTGATGAACTGTGTCACAGACACCCAATACTTTTAGTGACTTTAACTATCTACTGGATACCCAATACTTTAGAGACTGTAATTTTATGGACACTGGAAAAGCTTTTGCTCACCACTTACAGCAAAAGCACCGCGAGACATCAGACAACATGTACATCAGACAAGACATCAACAAGACCTCAATCGGCGACTGTATACTAAATCTCACATAGTTTTATGACTGCATTTATAACGATTGTTTCTTATCTTCATCTCTACAACCTCCAGGTAATATCTCACATAGTCGACAGGTGATTCTCACATATCAGCATCCACATATTCTCCCCCTTCATGTATCATCAACTAATGTGCACCCCATTTGTTGCATCCAAAAGCTGAAAAGAGCTCGGTTGAGTTTGACAGCCCATCCACAGACCCTTAATACGGGATAAGAAGGATTCAAATGTATACTTCGCAATACCTCGAAGCTTGATTTAAAACACGTACGGCACGATGATACATGACCCCTCAGACATGGATTCATACACACACGCTTTTACTATCTCACTAGGTCATATCTTTCCCTCCTTCTCCTCTCCTCCCTTTACCCAATCATAAAAAGGTATTTACATGATGACATATATTTTTCTGTTTGGATTATTTAGATAGTGGCAGTTATTGTTCACTGCCAAAGGCTGGACTGTCAGAGTCGAAAAATATCATGATTCATATGCCTTGTATTAACCCCTAATGTGTGCGCATGCTGCTGGTCGCCTGGTCCCCTGTGCGTACACATCCCCGCAGATTTTGTAAGGGACGCTCCAGCGTCTCGTGCGCATGGGATGTGTAAATACGGCGGAGTTTCTGAGCTTGTAGCGTGCGACTCGATCGTGACATATTTAACCCAAATAGCGTAATAATATATTATAGTTAATATTCCCCTTAACAATGTCAGCAAGTATGGTAAGTTTAAAACTTCTTGGACAGAGAGATTCCTCTTTGCATGCTGAGAGGGCTCAGACAAAGGTTGGAGGGTAGTGTTTGGTGTCCAGCTGTGGGGTATTGAAGGGGTGTTGTGCCTATGATAGTTGGGAGGGATTCACATGTTCTTACGCATAGTTATGCACAGAAGTAGAAAATAAGATTAATTGTATTCCGAATAAATTACACATAAGTGCAGGGTAGGTGAATGGAATTCAGTCATTTCTTTCCCACAGACTGAATACAATAGCCTTATTTACACTAAGCTTTGATATTCTATGAAGAGGGCTTACACCTTTGTTTATGAATAGAGCCAGGTTTCTCTCCAGAATAATGAGGGCTGAGTTGTCAATTGTCTCAACTGAAGGAGGGGACAGTGGGGTGAACAAAGCCCAGATATAGAGTTTGTTTGGAAGATCCAGAACAATAGCTTTCCTCAATATAACCAGACAAAGAGGAATTTAGAATACTAACAAGTCCTAGCCATTGCCCACTCCTTGAACTAACCAATGATCCCCGGTGCAGTACATGTCCCACCCCCTAACCAATGGAAAGAGAGCACACAGTATCTATTGTAGTATGTCTTGAGTTAGTAAATAAATATAGCTTGCAATAGGCTTGGTCACACAAGACTCTGCAAGGTTTTCACACTGAAGGCTGGGTCCCTGGTCCAGGTTGCGCCGGCGAAGTCATTCCCACGTGTGTAAGTTCTCTATGGCCATTTCGTTACTCTGTATGTATGCAATTGTGACCATCTTGTTCTCCTTCTGTGTTAGCCATTTACTCTTTCTCTCTGTTATTGTTTGCGAATGTGCCCACTATTGTATATTCATGTCTAGTTATTCTGTTTAGATATTAATGTTAGTTTTGTAGTGTATAAACTGTTAACTGTACTTTTTCCCTTTTTACTTACTAATATCATCTAGTAAAGGTGTTGGAACCTTAGCAAGGAGTGTGTGTTTTACTAGTTATTATATAGGGTTTCTAAGCATCTTAATCGCTCCAACAGCTTTCATATGATAAGGGTTAATCAGCGTTGCATTGTGGTAATATTACAGTAATAAGGTTTACAGCATAAGCATATCCTTTCAGTGTGTTGCTAGCAAGGTTTACTGAGTGTCATTCTGTGAGCGTCTGCGCCGCTCGTGTTCTCGTGGGCACAGCGTCTGCTACGCTATAAGCGTACCATTACGGTACTTCATACGCCAATTGCGTACTGAGTCTGGTACAAATATATAGTGAATGTTATAAGGTAAAGAATAGGTTTTATCAGCAGGACAACGACCCTAAGCACACAGCCAAGATATCAAAGGAGTGGCTTCAGGACAACTCTGTGAATTTCCTTGAGTGGCCCAGCCAGAGCCCAGACTTGAATCTGATTGAACATCTCTGTAGATATCTGAAAATGGCTGTGCACCAACGCTTCCCATCCAACCTGATGGAGCTTGAGAGGTGCTGCTAAGAGGAATGGGCGAGACTGCCCAAAGATATGTGTGCCAAGCTTGTGGCATTATATTCAAAAAGACTTGAGGCTGTAATTGCTGCTAAAGGTGCATCAACAAAGTATTGAGCAAAGGCTGTGAATACTTATGTACGTGATCTTAGTTTTTTATTTTTATTAAATTTGCAAATATCTAAAAAAAAACTTTTTCCCCGTTGTCATTATGGGGTATTGTGTGTAGAATGTTGAGGGAAAAAATTAATTTATTCCATTTTGGAATAAGGTTGTAACATAAAATGTGGAAAAAGTGAAGCGCTGTGAATACTTTCCGGACACACTGTATGCGCAGGTTGGACTCCCGGCTCCTGCTGCAATTAAAGCCCATTCTACTTGGTCTGTTGGATCTTCTTGGGCGGCCCACCATGGTGCGTCTGCAGAACAATTGTGCAAGGCGGCTACGTGGTCCTAATTGAACACGTTTCTTAGGTTCTATGCCTTTGAAATATCCCCGATGTTTCCCTGTGGAAACCCTATGTACCCTGCTGCAGAAAAGGAGCGTTATGGTAGACTTAACATGGTTAGCACTCTTTCTGCAGGGTACACTTGGTTCCACAGGGCTACCACCCTGACACACCTTGCTTCTTTGATAGTATGGCATTAGCCACTGGTCCCTTCTCCTGTCGTGAGAATGTGGTTCTATGTGACTAACATCTGCCTTCTCTCCTTCCTGCTTCTGCATTAGACTGGTTAACGAAACTGAGCTCTCAGTACCTTGAGGTGGGGCTATAGAGGAGGTCCCAATTCATCCTGGGACAGCGTAAAGCTTTAGCCTGTTTGTGCCTCTGGATCAAGATCCACTCTCCACCCTGATGTTTCCCTGTGGAACCCAATGTACCTCCCAGAAAGAGTGTTAACCATGGTAAGTCTACCATAACTCTCCTTGTCTAAAACAGCAGTAATAACCCTGAAATAAGCAGCGGGGTGCCAGAAACTGAGGGTTTGTGCGATTGTAGGGAGTAGATGATAGTCTCTAAGTCAGGGGTGGCCAACCAGTCAGAGGCAAAGAGCCCCCAAAAATCTGTAGTCAAGCCAAAGAGCCGGTATCATGCATGCGCCAGAGACACGTGCGCCCAAAACTGGGCCGTGGCCTAACTGGCACAAGGCCATGCCCCATTTTTGGGCACCCACCTTCAATATGACGTTCGTAGGAGCATGACCGTGTGTCACACCCCCATTTTTAGTTACACTGGGGGCGAGAAACACAAACATTTTACACATTACGGCAGGCAAGAGACCCTATTTTACACTTTACGGCAGGCAAGAGTCCCTATTTTACACATTACGGCAGGCAAGAGGCTCCAGGTTGCAGGATCCAGTCTCCCCAGGCTTGCCCCCCCAGGAAGGCTCCAGGCTCACCCCCCCAGGCAGGTGGCAGGCTCCCCCCCTCCACTAGCATAGTCTCTGTGAGCTATTAGCCCAAGGGATGCAGAGGGATACATACTTACCACAGCATCCACGAGTCCCGCGACCGCGTCTCTTCTCTCCTTGTGGCAGCGGCTCCGCCTCTCATTACGCGATGTGACGTCTGCTCTAAGTAATACCCTTTTCAGACAGAAATCTCAGCAATTACCTGGTATTTCAGTGCCATTGTGTTCTGAGGAAGCTGCCGAATGGTTTTAAAGGCAGAGAAACGCGTAAACCCTTTATCTATTTGCTACAAGCCGGCATGTTCATCCATTTCATCATATGACCAGACGATTATGGTTTATATGTTCTGAAAATAAACCACCGTTTGAGGAGAGAACGGCACGGGGACTAGCACTTGCTGTGCGGCTCAGGTGCGGTGAAAAGCCCGACACTTTAACACAGAGGGAAAAGCAATTTGACGGCTGCAGGAGATCTGAGCGCTGGAGGTAGCGCCGGCAGCCGGGTCCAGGAACGAGCGGTACGAGGAAGCGTACCACGGGACGGCTGCAGGAGTAACGAGCGCCTGAAGCGGCGCCGGCAGCTGTGTCCGGGAGTGGGGCATTGTTGAGCATAAAGTAACGAGGTGAGCACTACACACTATATATACCTCGTCTGCATGGAACTGATGCCTATAAGCTCCTTTAATATCAAATAATTACCTTTATCTCCATGGATAAACATTGCTTTGTTCCCTCCATACTACGGTGATTAAGAAGATTGCACACAGTGACTTTCACGGGACAAGTCAATATATATTCTGGTTATTAAGCAGTTTTATATTCACCTGATTTCCTGATATGTCCACATAAAAAGGAATTGCTACCAGTGGACGGGAAGAGTGAACACGCTTATAAAATTGGGCTCACGCACGAGTAAAATATATTATTAATATCCAGATACGTGTGTATTATAAAGGACATTCTGCACTATAGCTCTGCTATTAATTTTTAGATACAGTAATTGATCTGTTTTTAAATTGTATATTTTTAGGATTGTATAAATAATGGAACATCTTTCATTATATTTACCGGCCGGTACTAATACAAATAATCATTTGTTTTAATAAATTAAAAATCAAAAATTGCATATATTGCTGTATTGTATATTTATTTATAATATTTTCATATCAGCGCCTCTACTTTTCTCCATTAGTGGAGAAAATTCTTTTTTGTCCGTTTTTGATATATTGTGGGAGGAGCATACCCACTATAGAGGCTGCAGATATTTAAATATTATCAGCTGGCGCTGGGTATTTCTTTTTAAACACACTATTTCAGTGCTGGCTCGTGTTGCCGGGATCTGTCTGACCCCCCCCCTTTCAAACAGAGAAGCAAATTACCAGGTCAAGAATTTCTACCTGGTAATTTGCGGCTCAGAAGCTCAGAACTGGTATTATGTCTGTGTGAAAGGGTCAACCCAAGTCAAAGTTCCCGGGTTTCCAACCCTGTTAAATTCTTGGGTCGAAGTCCTGGGAATTTCAACCTGAGCTGACCCTTTCACACAGAAAAAGGACCAGTGTTTTTCGGCAAATTACTGGGTAGAACTGCTTCACCCGGTAATTTTATTCTCTGTGTGAAAGGTGTATTAGGGAAGGAAAAACATGAGGGGAGAGGGCCCTGCTTGTGACAGCTTACATTCTAAAGGGGAGAGGCAGACAGCGAGCGTGGAACAGAGGGTTAGGATGAGATTAGGCTGGTTTTGGTGAAGAAGTGTGTCTTGAGATCTCATTTGAAGTTTTGTAGAGAGGTGGAAAGTCTGATAGGGAAAGGTAGTGAGTTCCAGAGGTAGTAAGAACCACCGCCAAAGTCTTTGAGGCCAGAATGGGAGGAAGCAATCAGTTACCAGGACAGGCGGCATGATGCATTAGTGGAGCAAAGAGGACAGATGAGAGTGTAAAGGGAGATAAGGTCAGAGATGTAAAGTGCATATGGAAAATATTCACAGCACTCCTCTTTTTCCACATTTTGTTATGTTACAGCCTTATTCCAAAATGGAATAAATTAATTTTTTTTGCTCAAACTTTTACACACAATACCCCATATAATGACAATGTGAAAAAGTTTTGAGATTTTTGCAAATTTATTAAAAATAAAAAACTAAGAAATCACATGTACATATGTATTCACAGCCTAGCGCAATACTTTGTTAATGCACCTTTGGCAGCAATTACAGCCTCAAGTCTTTTTGGATATGATGCCACAAGCTTGGCACACCTATATTTGGCCCGTTTCGCCCATTCCTCTTTGCAGCACCTCTCAAGCTCCATCAGGTTGGATGGGAAGCGTCGGTGCACAGCCATTTTCAAATCTCTCCAGAGATGTTCAATAGGATTCAAGTCTGGGCTCTGGCTGGGCCACTCAAGGACATTCACAGAGTTGTCCTGAAGCCACTCCTTTAATATCTTGGTTGTGTGCTTAGGGTCGTTGTCCTGCTGAAAGATGAACCATCGCCCCATTCTGAGGTCAAGAGCGCTCTGGAGCAGGTTTTCATCCAGGATGTCTCTGTACATTGCTGCATTCATCTGTCCCTCTATCCTGACTAGTCTCCCAGTTCCTGCCGCTGAAAAACATCCCCACAGCATGATGCTGCCACCTCCATGCTTCACTGTAGGGATGGTATTGGCCTGGTGATGAGCGGTGCCTGGTTTCCTCCAAACATGACGCCTGGCATTTACGCCAAATAGTTCAATCTTTGTCTTATCAGACCAGAAAGTATTATTATTTTTCATGGTCTGAGAGTTCTTCAGGTGCATTTTGGCAAACTCCAGGCGGGCTGCCATGTGCTTTTACTAAGGAGTGGCTTCCATCTGGCCACTTTACCATACAGGCCTGATGGTTGTCCTTCTGAAAGGTTCTCTTCTCTCCACAGAGGAATGCTGTAGCTCTGACAGAGTGACCATCGGGTTCGTGGTCACCTCCCGGACTTGGACCCTTCTCCCCAATCGCTTAGTTTAGATGGCTGGCCAGCTCTAGGAAGAGACCTGGTGCTTCTGAACTTCTTCCATTTACAGATGATGGAGGCCACTGTGCTCATTTGGACCTTCAAAGCAGCAGATATTTTTCTGTATCCTTCCCAAGATTTGTGCCAAGAGACAATCCTGTCTCAGAGGTTTACAGACAATTCCTTTGACTTCATGCTTGGTTTGTGCTGGGACATGCACTGTCAAGTGTGGGACCTTATATAGATAGGTCTGTGCCTTTCCAAATCAACTGAATTTACCACAGGTGGACTCCAATTAAGCTGTAGGAACAACTCAGGAATGACCAGTGAGCTTCATGGCAAAGGCTGTAAATACTTATGTACATGCAAAAATTTCAAACAACCTTTTTCACATTGTCATTATGGAGTATTGCGTGTAGAATTTTGAGGGGAAAAAAATAAGAATTTACTTAACGATAATTCTATTTCTCGTAGTCCGTAGTGGATGCTGGGGACTCCGTAAGGACCATGGGGAATAGCGGCTCCGCAGGAGACTGGGCACATCTAAAGAAAGCTTTAGGACTATCTGGTGTGCACTGGCTCCTCCCCCTATGACCCTCCTCCAAGCCTCAGTTAGGATACTGTGCCCGGACGAGCGTACACAATAAGGAAGGATCTTGAATCCCGGGTAAGACTCATACCAGCCACACCAATCACACCGTACAACTTGTGATCTGAACCCAGTTAACAGCATGATAACAGAGGAGCCTCTAGAAAAGATGGCTCACTACAGCAATAACCCGATTTTTTGGTAACAATAACTATGTACCAGTATTGCAGACAATCCGCACTTGGGATGGGCGCCCAGCATCCACTACGGACTACGAGAAATAGAATTATCGGTAAGTAAATTCTTATTTTCTCTAACGTCCAAAGTGGATGCTGGGGACTCCATAAGGACCATGGGGATTATACCAAAGCTCCCAAACGGGCGGGAGAGTGCGGATGACTCTGCAGCACCAAATGAGAGAACTCCAGGTCCTCCTCAGCCAGGGTATCAATTTTGTAGAATTTTACAAACGTATTTGCTCCTGACCAAGTAGCTGCTCGGCAAAGTTGTAAAGCCGAGACCCCTCGGGCAGCCGCCCAAGATGAGCCCACCTTCCTTGTGGAGTGGGCATTTACAGATTTTTGGCTGTGGCAGGCCTGCCACAGAATGTGCAAGCTGAATTGTACTACAAATCCAACGAGCAATAGTCTGCTTAGAAGCAGGAGCACCCAGCTTGTTGGGTGCATACAGGATAAACAGCGAGTCAGTTTTCCTGACTCCAGCCGTCCTGGAAACATATATTTTCAGGGCCCTGACAACGTCTAGCAACTTGGAGTCCTCCAAGTCCCTAGTAGCCGCAGGCACCACAATAGGTTGGTTCAGGTGAAAACGCTGAAACCACCTTAGGGAGAAACTGAGGACGAGTCCTCAATTCCGCCCTGTCCGAATGGAAAATCAGATAAGGGCTTTTACAGGATAAAGCCGCCAATTCTGACACGCGCCTGGCCCAGGCCAGGGCCAACAGCATGACCACTTTCCATGTGAGATATTTTAACTCCACAGATTTAAGTGGTTCAAACCAATGTGACTTTTGGAACCCAAAAACTACATTGAGATCCCAAAGTGCCACTGGAGGCACAAAAGGAGGCTGTATATGCAGTACCCCTTTTACAAACGTCTGAACTTCAGGGACTGAAGCTAGTTCTTTTTGGAAGAAAATTGACAGGGCCGAAATTTGAACCTTAATGGACCCCAATTTCAGGCCCATAGACACTCCTGTTTGCAGGAAATGTAGGAATCGACCCAGTTGAATTTCCTCCGTCGGGCCTTACTGGCCTCGCACCACGCAACATATTTTCGCCAAATGCGGTGATAATGTTTTGCGGTTACATCCTTCCTGGCTTTGATCAGGATAGGGATGACTTCATCCGGAATGCCTTTTTTCCTTCGTTCAACCGCCATGCCGTCAAACGCAGCCGCGGTAAGTCTTGGAACAGACAGGGTCCTTGCTGGAGCAGGTCCCTTCTTAGAGGTAGAGGCCACGGATCCTCCGTGAGCATCTCTTGAAGTTCCGGTTACCAAGTCCTTCTTGGCCAATCCGGAGCCACGAATATTGGCCCTCATTCCGAGTTGATCGGTCGCAAGGCGAATTTAGCAGAGTTACACACGCTAAGCCGCCGCCTACTGGGAGTGAATCTTAGCTTCTTAAAATTGCGACCGATGTATTCGCAATATTGCGATTACTAACTACTTAGCAGTTTCAGAGTAGCTTCAGACTTACTCTGCCTGTGCGATCATTTCAGTGCTTGTCGTTCCTGGTTGACGTCACAAACACACCCAGCGTTCGCCCAGGCACTCCCACCGTTTCCCCGGCCACTCCTGCGTTTTTTCCGGAAACGGTAGCGTTTTCAGCCACACGCCCCTGAAACGCCGTGTTTCCGCCCAGTAACACCCATTTCCTGTCAATCACATTACGATCGCCGGAGCGAAGAAAAAGCCGTGAGTAAAATTACTTTCTTCATAGTAAAGTTACTTGGCGCAGTCGCAGTGCGAACATTGCGCATGCGTACTAAGCGGATTTTCACTGCGATGCGATGAAAAATACCGAGCGAACAACTCGGAATGAGGGCCATAGTGCTTACTCCTCTCCATCTTATCAATCTCAGTACCTTGGGTATGAGAGGCAGAGGAGGGAACACATACACTGACTGGTACACCCACGGTGTTACCAGAGCGTCTACAGCTATTGCCTGAGGGTCCCTTGACCTGGCGCAATACCTGTCGAGTTTTTCCCAATGGTTTATAATCATGTGGAAGACTTCTGGGTGAAGTCCCCACTCTCCCGGGTGGAGGTCGTGCTGAGGAAGTCTGCTTCCCAGTTGTCCACTCCCGGAATGAATACTGCTGACAGTGCTATCACATGATTTTCCGCCCAGCGAAGAATCCTTGCAGCTTCTGCCATTGCCCTCCTGCTTCTTGTGCCACCCTGTCTGTTTACGTGGGTGACTGCCGTGATGTTGTCCGACTGGATCAACACCGGCTGACCTTGAAGCAGAGGTCTTGCTAAGCTTAGAGCATTGTAAATGGCCCTTAGCTTCAGGATACTTATGTGAAGTGATGTCTCCAGGCTTGACCATAAGCCCTGGATATTCCTTCCCTGTGTGACTGCTCCCCAGCCTCGCAGGCTGGCATCCGTGGTCACCAGGACCCAGTCCTGAATGCCGAATCTGCGGCCCTCTAGAAGATGAGCACTCTGCAACCACCACAGGAGGGACACCCTTGTCCTTGGTGACAGGGTTATCCGCTGATGCATCTGAAGATGCGACCCGGACCATTTGTCCAGCAGGTCCCACTGGAAAGTTCTTGCGTGGAATCTGCCGAATGGGATTGCTTCGTAGGAAGCCACCATTTACCCAGAACCCTTGTGCATTGATGCACTGAGACTTGGCTCGGTTTTAGGAGGTTCCTGACTAGCTCGGATAACTCCCTGGCTTTCTCCTCCGGGAGAAACACCTTTTTCTGGACTGTGTCCAGGATCATCCCTAGGAACAGAAGACAAGTCGTCGGAACCAGCTGCGATTTTGGAATATTGAGAATCCAATCGTGCTGCCGCAACACTACCTGAGATAGTGCTACACCGACCTCCAACTGTTCCCTGGATCTTACCCTTATCAGGGAATCGTCCAAGTAAGGGATAACTAAAATTCCCTTCCTTCGAAGGAATATCATCATTTCGGCCATTACCTTGGTAAAGACCCGGGGTGCCGTGGACCATCCATACGGCAGCGTCTGAACTGATAGTGACAGTTCTGTACCATAAACCTGAGGTACCCTTGATGAGAAGGGTAAATTTTGACAAGAAGGTAAGCATCCTTGATGTCCCGAGACATCATGTAGTCCCCTTCTTCCAGGTTCGCAATCACTGCTCTGAGTGACTCAATCTTGAATTTGAACCTCTGTATGTAAGTGTTCAAAGATTTTAGATTAAGAATCGGTCTCACCGAGCCGTCCGGCTTCGGTACCACAACAGTGTGGAATAATACCCCGTTCCCTGTTGCAGGAGGGGTACCTTGATTATCACCTGCTGGGAATACAGCTTGTGAATGGCTTCCAAAACTGTCTCCCTGTCAGAAGGAGATATCGGTAAAGCCGACTTTAGGAAACGGCGAGGGGGAGACGTCTCGAATTCTAATTTGTACCCCTGAGATATCACCTGAAGGATCCAGGGGTCTACTTGCGAGTGAGCCCACTGCGCGCTGAAATTCATTGAGACGGGCCCTCCACCGTGCCTGATTCTGCTTGTAAAGCCCCAGCGTCATACTGAGGGCTTGGCAGAGGCGGGAGAGGGTTTCTGTTCCTGGGAACTAGCTGATTTCTGCAGCCTTTTTCCTCTCCCTCTGTCACGGGGCAGAAATGAGGAACCTTCTGCCCGCTTGTCCACGAAAAGACTGCGCCTGATAATACGGCGTCTTCTCATGTTGAGAGGCGACCTGGGGTACAAACGTGGATTTCCCAGCTGTTGCCGTGGCCACCAGGTCTGAAAGACCGACCCCAAATAACTCCTCCCTTTAATAAGGCAATACTTCCAAATGCCGTTTGGAATACGCATCACCTGACCCTGACGTGTCCATAACCTTCTACTGGTAGAAATGGACAACGCACTTAGACTTGATGCCAGTCGGCAAATATTCCGCTGTGCATCACGCATATATAGAAATGCATCTTTTAAATGCTCTATAGGCAAAAATATACTGTCCCTATCTAGGGTATCAATATTTTTAGTCAGGGAATCCGACCACGCCAACCCAGCACTGCACATCCAGGCTGAGGCGATTGCTGGTCGCAGTATAACACCAGTATGTGTGTAAATAAATTTTAGGATACCCTCCTGCTTTCTATCAGCAGGATCCTTAAGGGCGGCCATCTCGGGAGAGGGTAGAGCCCTTACAAGCGTGTGAGCGCTTTATCCACCCTAGGGGGTGTTTCCCAACGCACCCTAACCTCTGGCGGGAAAGGATATAATGCCAATAACATTTTAGAAATTATCAGTTGTTATCGGGGGAAAACCACGCATCATCACACACCTCATTTAATTTCTCAGATTCAGGAAAACTACAGGTAGTTTTTCCTCACCGAACATAATACCCCTTTTTGGTGGTACTCGTATTATCAGAAATGTGTAAAACATTTTTCATTGCCTCAATCATGTAACGTGTGGCCCTACTGGAAGTCACATTTGTCTCTTCACCGTCGACACTGGAGTCAGTATCCGTGTCGGCGTCTATATCTGCCATCTGAGGTAACGGGCGCTTTAGAGCCCCTGACGGCCTATGAGACGTCTGGACAGGCCCAAGCTGAGTAGCCGGCTGTCTCATGTCAACCACTGTCTTTTATACAGAGCTGACACTGTCACGTAATTCCTTCCAACAGTTCATCCACTCAGGTGTCGACCCCCTAGGGGGTGACATCACTATTACAGGCAATCTGCTCCGTCTCCACATCATTTTTCTCCTCATACATGTCGACACAAACGTACCGACATACAGCACACACACAGGGAATGCTCTGATAGAGGACAGGACCCCACTAGCCCTTTGGGGAGACAGAGGGAGAGTTTGCCAGCACACACCAAAGCGCTATATATATATAGGGATAACCTTATATAAGTGTTTTTCCCCTTATAGCTGCTGTATCTTTAATACTGCGCGTAATTAGTGCCCCCCCTCTCTTTTTTAACCCTTTCTGTAGTGTAGTGACTGCAGGGGAGAGACAGGGAGCTTCCCTCCAACGGAGCTGTGAGGGAAAATGGCGCCAGTGTGCTGAGGAGATAGGCTCCGCCCCCTTATCGGCGGCCTTATCTCCCGTTTTTCTATGTATTCTGGCAGGGGTTAAATGCATCCATATAGCCCAGGAGCTATATGTGATGCATTTTTTGCCATCCAAGGTGTTTTTTATTGCGTCTCAGGGCGCCCCCCCCCAGCGCCCTGCACCCTCAGTGACCGGAGTGTGAAGTGTGCTGAGAGCAATGGCGCACAGCTGCAGTGCTGTGCGCTACCTTGTTGAAGACAGGACGTCTTCTGCCGCCGATTTTCCGGACCTCTTCTGCCTTCTGGCTCTGTAAGGGGGCCGGCGGCGCGGCTCTGGGACCCATCCAGGCTGGGCCTGTGATCGTCCCTCTGGAGCTAATGTCCAGTAGCCTAAGAAGCCCAATCCACTCTGCACACAGGTGAGTTCGCTTCTTCTCCCCTTAGTCCCTCGATGCAGTGAGCCTGTTGCCAGCAGGTCTCACTGAAAATAAAAAAACTAAACTAAAACTTTCACTAAGAAGCTCAGGAGAGCCCCTAGTGTGCACCCTTCTCGTTCGGGCACAGAGATCTAACTGAGGCTTGGAGGAGGGTCATAGGGGGAGGAGCCAGTGCACACCAGATAGTCCTAAAGCTTTCTTTAGATGTGCCCAGTCTCCTGCGGAGCCGCTATTCCCCATGGTCCTTACGGAGTCCCCAGCATCCACTTAGGACGTTAGAGAAATAAGATTTTAAACCTACCGGTAAATCTTTTTCTCGTAGTCCGTAGAGGATGCTGGGGACTCCGTAAGGACCATGGGGATAGACGGGCTCCGCAGGAGACATGGGCACTTTAAGAAAGACTCTAGGTATGGGTGTGCACTGGCTCCTCCCTCTATGCCCCTCCTCCAGACCTCAGTTAGAGAAACTGTGCCCAGAGGAGACGGACAGTACGAGGAAAGGATTTTTGTTAATCCAAGGGCAAGATTCATACCAGCCACACCAATCACACCGTATAACTTGTGTATCCATTAAACAGTTAACAGTATGAAAAAACAACGTAGCATCAGTCCAAAACGGATGAAACTATAACATAACCCTTATGTAAGCAAAACTATATACAAGTCTTGCAGAAGTAGTCCGCACTTGGGACGGGCGCCCAGCATCCTCTACGGACTACGAGAAAAAGATTTACCAGTAGGTTTAAAATCTTATTTTCTCTTACGTCCTAGAGGATGCTGGGGACTCCGTAAGGACCATGGGGATTATACCAAAGCTCCCAAACGGGCGGGAGAGTGCGGATGACTCTGCAGCACCGAATGAGCAAACAGGAGGTCCTCCTCGGCCAGGGTATCAAACTTGTAGAACTTTGCAAAGGTGTTTGAACCCGACCAAGTAGCAGCTCGGCACAGTTGCAGTGCCGAGACACCTCGGGAAGCCGCCCAAGACGAGCCCACCTTCCTTGTGGAATGGGCCTTGACCGATTTTGGTAACGGCAATCCAGCCGTAGAATGAGCTTGCTGAATCGTGTTACAGATCCAGCGAGCAATAGTCTGCTTTGAAGCAGAGGCGCCATGTTGGCTGCATACAGGACAAACAGAGCTTCTGTTTTTCTGATTCTAGCCATTCTGGCCACGTAAATTTTCAAAGCCCTGACTACATCAAGGGACTCGGAATCCTCCAAGTCTCGCGTAGCCACAGGCACCACAATAGGTTGGTTCATATGAAAAGATGACACCACCTTAGGCAAGAACTGAGGACGGGTCCGCAATTCCGCCCTATCCATATGGAAAATCAGATAGGGGCTTTTATGAGACAAAGCCGCCAATTCCGACACTCGCCTAGCCGATGCCAAGGCTAATAACATGACCACCTTCCAAGTGAGATATTTTAACTCCACCGTTTGAAGTGGTTCAAACCAGTGTGACTGAAGGAAACTCAACACCACGTTAAGGTCTCAAGGCGCCACCGGAGGTATAAAAGGAGGCTGAATATGCAGCACTCCCTTCACAAAAGTCTGTCCTTCTGGGAGCGAAGCCAATTATTTTTGAAAGAAAATGGATAAGGCCGAAATCTGGACCTTAATGGAGCCTAATTTTAGGCCCAAATTCACTCCAGTCTGTAGGAAGTGAAGGAAACGGCCCAGATGGAATTCTTCCGTAGGAGCATTCCTGGCCTCACACCAAGAAACATATTTTCGCCATATCCGGTGATAATGTTTCGCTGTCACGTCTTTCCTAGCCTTTATCAGAGTAGGAATGACCTCATCCGGAATGACCTTTTCCGCTAGGATCCGGCGTTCAACCGCCATGCCGTCAAACGCAGCTGTGGTAAGTCTTGGAACAGACAGGGCCCCTGCTGCAACAGGTCCTGTCGCAGAGGAAGAGGCCACGGATCTCCCGTGAGCATTTTATTATTATTATCCTTTATTTATATGGCGCCACAAGGGTTCCGCAGCGCCCGATTACAGAGTACAAATGCACATAAAAAATAGGAAAACAGTGACTTACAGTTGAATACAATATAGGACAAGTACAGGGCAGCTAAGCATAACTACACCAGTAAACATAGAGATAAGTTCCAGGTGGTCAAAAAACTGTGGGATCTGGGCAGTTGAGGATTATTAAAGTAAAAAAAGTATAAGCACATGAGGGAAGAGGGCCCTACTCGTGAGAGCTTACATTCTAAGGGGAGGGGTAGACAGACAGGGATGACACAGATGGGGTACATAGAGAGCGTGGAACAGAGGGTTCTGTTGAGATTTGGCTAGGTTTGGTAAAGAAATGGGTCTTAAGAGCCCGTTTGAAGTTTTGTAGAGAGGTGGAGAGTCTGAGGGGGAGAGGTAAAGAATTCCAGAGAAATGGAGCAGCACGTGAAAAATCTTGGAGATAGGAGTGGGAGGAAGTAATCAGAAGACAGGAGAGACGGCGTGCATTAGCAGAGCGAAGAGGACGGGTGGGAGAGTAAAGGGAGATAAGGTCAGAGATGTAGATGGGAGAGGAGTGGGTGAGTGCTTTGTAAGTGAGTGTGAGAAGTTTGAATTGGATTCTGAAAGGGAAGGGAAGCCAGTGGAGGGCCTGTAGGAGGGGGGAGGTAGACGTAGTGCGTTTGGTGGGGAAGATGAGCCGGGCAGCAGCATTGAGGATAGATTGGAGTGGAGAGAGGTGATTGTCAGGGAGGCCAGTTAAGAGGAGATTACAGTAGTCCAGTCTGGAAATAATCAGTGAGTGAATAATGATCTTAGTGGCATCCTGTGTGAGAAAAGGTCTGATTCTAGAAATGTTTTTGAGATGAAAATGACAGGTTTGTGAGAGGTGCTGAATGTGTGGTTTGAAGGAGAGGGAGGAGTCAAGGATTACGCCAAGACAGCGTACTTGGGTGCTAGGGGAGATAGTTGTGCCATCAATGGATAATGAGATTGTGGGAGGTGAGGCTGTGCGGGAGGGTGGGAAGATGATCAGCTCAGTCTTAGACATGTTGAGTTTAAGAAAGCGCTGAGACATCCAGGAAGAGATAGCAGAAAGACAGTTTGAGGTACGAGTGAGGAGAGCCGTGGAGAGATCAGGGGAGGAGAGGTAGATTTGAGTGTCATCAGCATAGAGGTGATATTGGAAGTTAAAAGAACTAATGAGTTCACCTAAAGAGGACGTATAGAGAGAGAAAAGGAGAGGACCAAGAACAGAGCCTTGGGGGACACCAACAGTTAGTGGAAGTGGGGGGGAGGTAGCATCATGAGAGGAGACAGAGAAGGAACGATCAGAGAGGTAGGAGGACAGCCAGGAGAGGGCAGTATCACGCAGACCAAGAGAGTGAAGGATTTGCAGAAGGAGAGGATGGTCCACAGTGTCAAAAGCAGCAGAGAGGTCAAGAAGAATAAGCAGAGAGTAGTGGCCCTTAGATTTGGCTGCATGGAGGTCATTGCAGACTTTTGTGAG
This sequence comes from Pseudophryne corroboree, assembly GCF_028390025.1. Classification (NCBI taxonomy): domain Eukaryota; kingdom Metazoa; phylum Chordata; class Amphibia; order Anura; family Myobatrachidae; genus Pseudophryne; species Pseudophryne corroboree. The sequence goes on from NC_086445.1 coordinate 1,053,689,317, forward strand.
GGCAGTTTCAGTGGAGTGGAGAGAACGGAAACCAGACTGGAATGGGTCAAGCAGTGAGTGAGAGGAAAGAAAGGCAGTGAGGCGATTATAGACAATACGCTCAAGAAGTTTGGAGGCAAAGGGGAGGAGAGAGATGGGTCGATAGTTGGAGAGAGTGTTAGGATCAAGGGTAGGTTTTTTAAGAATAGGGGAGACAAGAGCATGCTTGAAGGCAGAGGGGACAGTGCCTGATGAAAGGGAGAGATTGAGAAGGTGGGCAAGATGGGAACAGGCAGAAGGGGAGAGGTAACGGAGGAGGTGGGAGGGGATAGGGTCGAGCGGGGAGGTTGTGGGGGGGGAGGAACGGATGAGGGCCATGACTTCCTCGCCAGATACATGGGAGAAAGATGTCAGAGTTGGTAAGAGGGAAGGGGAGGGGTGGCAAGGGATGGGTGGTGGCTGGTTGCTGGTCTGGTGGGAAGTGATATCCTGACGTATGGAGTCAATCTTGGATGTGAAATAAGTGGCAAAGTCAAGAGCAGACAATGAGGAAGGGAGAGGAGGTGGTGGTGGGCAGAGGAGGGAGTTAACAGTGGCAAAGAGGCGCCGGGGGTTGGAAGACTGTGTAGAAATGAGGATTTTGAAGTATGATTGTTTAGCAAGGGAAAGGGCAGTACTGAAGGATGAGAGCATGAATTTGAAATGGAGGAAGTCTGCTTTAGAGCGTGATTTCCTCCACTGTCGCTCGGCAGTACGTGAGCATTTTTGTAGGTATCTGGTGCATTTGGTGTGCCAGGGTTGAGGTGTTGATCTGCGAGGGTGAATAGTGGTTGGCGGAGCAACAGAGTCAAGGGCAGAAGTAAGAGATGCATTGTATAGGGATGTGGCTTGTTCAAGGCATGTGAGAGAGAGAAGAGGAGAGAGAAGGGAGTCAAACAGGGAGGACAGGGATGAGGTGTCAATAGCCTCAATGTTACGCTTCGTGATGGTAGCCTTAGGAGGGAGAGATGGGGAAGCAGAGATAGATAAGTTGAAAGAGAGCAAATGGTGGTCAGAGAGGGGAAAAGGGGAATTGGAGAAATCAGAAATATCACAGCGGTGAGTGAAAACCAGATCCAGTGAGCTCCCGTTCACATGGGAGGGTGAGGTGGTCCACTGGGAGAGACCAAGTGAAGAGGTGAGGTTAAGGAGTTTAGAGGCAGGTGATTTTGTGGGGTTATCGATAGGGATGTTGAAATCACCTAGAATAATGGAGGGAATGTCAGAAGAGAGGAAGTGAGGTAGCCAGGAAGCAAAGTTGTCAAGGAATTTGGAGGAAATGCCAGGTGGACGGTAAATTACAGCAACTCGAAGATTAGTAGGTTGGTAGAGGCGTAATGCATGGACCTCAAATGTAGAGAATGTAAGAGAAGGTTCTGGAGGTATAAGTTGGTATGTGTAGCTTGAGGGTAAAAGGATCCCAACACCACCCCCATGGCAACCCCCGGGTCGGGGTGTGTGTGAGAATGTGAGGCCCCCAGCAGAGAGAGCAGCAGGAGAAGTGGTGTCATGAGGAGTAATCCAGGTTTCTGTAATGGCCAGGAGGTGCAGGGAGTTGGAAATGAAAAGGTCATGAGTGGGGGTCAGTTTGTTGCAAATAGATCGGGCATTCCAGAGTGCACAAGATAGGGGGTATGAGTTTGTGGGAGAGATGTGAATGAGATTATCAGGATTGCTGTAGCGTTGAGGTAGAAGTAATTTGGAAGGAGAAGATAAAGAGGGTGTGATGATGGTGCTGGGGCCTTGGCTAGGAAGGGAGACTGCATGCGTGAAACAGGGAGGGAGTGCAGTTTGATACTGGTGGAGGAGAGGTGAGGAGACAGGCAGAGGAGGGAAAGAGTAGGGTTGAGCGGTGGGGTATAAGTGGTGTGAAGGGGCAGAAGTGAATTGCAATGGGGAAACAGAAGAGGGGTAGGGAGGCAGACAGAGGAGAGGAGAGAGGATGAGATGTAGGAGACTGGGAGAGAGGGAGAGAGGTGGTAACAGGGGACAGAATAAAGGAATAGAAGGACAATGAGTAAGGGGGGTTGCCAGCCTGGCCATAGTGTGGATGGTGTGTAAACTGGTAGTAAAATGAGAATAGGAGGAGGAGTGGTGGCTGTATGAGAGAGCAGTGAAGTTTGCAGAAAGAAATACGATTTGCAAGTAATTAAAATTATGTTAATATCTACAGATTACCAGTAAATCAAATATTTGTTGATGTTAGATGGAAAATTACACAGTGTTGGCAAACCACAAGTCAGTGTTATTTCATCAAATATGCTTCTCAATTAAACATTTGTTTTCCAGGTATTTGCAGGGTCAGAGTAAAAGTTGTATTGCAGTTTTTTTGCAGAAAGTGAATGTTTAGTGTCCGGGTAAGTGAGGTTTGGAGAATAATAGGTGTGTACATACATTTGTAGCTGCAGTCCAAGGTTTGGTGGATTGTGTTGATTTGCTTTTGTTTGGAGTTTCCATGCAGTTTCCGTCCAGTTAAAGTCCAGTATAAGTGCCAGACGAATCCCTTAGAGATTTTCTCCACACAATGATTCAGCTACGCTAAAATCAGCTAAACTACACACCAATATAAAGCCCAAACATGTGTATGTAAGCACATTGATTGATTGGACCCTCCCCTAGCCCATCACCCATTTGGGGCAATAAAACTTAAACAAACAAATAATGTGTAGGGATGAAACCATTACACATTCCCCAAATAACTACAAATAAAACTTGAATAAATCTGCTAATATTTAATACACTAGTGACTAGACATACCTATGGCTAAGCATTCAGGATATTCCTATGTGATAATTAGCAGACTCGGTACAGCTTGCTGGGCATTGTTGTTCCACTAGACATACCTATGGCTAAGCATTCAGGATATTCCTATGTGATAATTAGCAGACTCGGTACAGCTTGCTGGGCATTGTTGTTCCACTAGACATACCTATGGCTAAGCATTCAGGATATTCCTATGTGATAATTAGCAGACTCGGTACAGCTTGAGCATTTCCAGCAGATCCGGATACCAGGCCCTTCGTGGCCAATCTGGAACAATGAGAATTGTTCTCACTCCTCTTTTTCTTATTATTCTCAACACCTTGGGTATGAGAGGAAGAGGAGGAAACACATAGACCGACTGGAACACCCACGGTGTCACTAGGGCGTCTACTGTTACCGCCTGAGGGTCTTTTGATCTGGCGCAATACCTCTGTAGCTTTTTGTTGAGGCAGGACGCCATCATGTCTATCTGGGGCAGTCCCCACTGACTTGCAATCTGTGCGAAGACTTCCTGATGAAGTCCCCACTCTCCTGGATGCAGGTCGTGTCTGCTGAGGAAGTCTGCTTCCCAGTTGTCCACTCCCGGAATGAACACTGCTGACAGTGCGCTTACATGATTTTCCGCCCAGCGAAGAATCCTGGTGGTTTCCGCCATTGCCACTCCGCTCCTTGTGCCGCCTTGGCGGTTTACATGAGCCACTGCGGTGATGTTGTCTGACTGGATCAGAACTGGTTGGTCGCAAAGTAAGTTCTCCGCTTGACGTAGGGCGTTGTATATGGCCCTCAGTTCCAGGATGTTGATGTGAAGACAAGTCTCTTGACTTGTCCAAAGTCCTTGGAAGTTTCTTCCCTGTGTGACTGCTCCCCACCCTCTGAGGCTCGCGTCCGTGGTCACCAGGATCCAGTCCTGAATGCCGAACCTGCGGCCTTCTAAAAGGTGAGCACTCTGCAGCCACCACAGGAGAGATACCCTGGCTCTGGGGGACAGGGTGAACAGCTGATGAATTTGTAGATGTGACCCGGATCACTTGTCCAATAGGTCCCATTGGAAAGTCCTTGCATGGAACCTGCCGAAGAGAATGGCTTCGTATGTTGCCACCATCTTTCCCAGGACTTGAGTGCAATGATGTACGGACACTTGTTTTGGCTTCAATAGGTTCTTTCTATCGGAAGAAAAACCCTTTTCTGGTCTGTGTCCAGAATCATGCCCAAGAAGGTCAGACGAGTCGTAGGAACCAGCTGCGACTTCGGGATATTGAGAATCCAGCCGTGTTGCTGTAACACCTTCAGTGAAAGTGACACGCTGTTCAGTAACTTCTCTCGTGATCTCGCTTTTATGAGGAGATCGTCCAAGTATGGGATAATTGTGACACCCTGCTTGCGCAGGAGCACCATCATTACCTTGGTGAAAATCCTCGGGGCCGTGGAAAGCCCAAACGCAAACGTCTGAAATTGGTAATGACAATCCTGTACCGCAAATCTCAGGTACGCCTGGTGAGGTGGATAAATGGGAACATGAAGGTATGCATCCTTTATGTCCATAGATACCATAAAATCCCCCCCTTCCAGGCTGCCGATGACCGCTCTGAGCGATTCCATTTTGAACTTGAACCGTTTTAAGTATAGGTTCAGGGATTTTAAATTCAAAATGGGTCTGACCGAACCGTCCGGTTTCGGGACTACAAACAGAGTTGAGTAGTGTCCCTTCCCTCTTTGAAGCAGGGGAACCTCGACCACCACTTGTTGAAGACACAATTTGTGAATAGCATTTAACACTATCTCCCTTTCTAGGGGAGAAGTCGGTATAGCCGATTTGAAAAACCAGCGAGGAAGCACCTCTTCGAATTCCAGCTTGTATCCCTGAGAAACAATTTCCATTGCCCAGGGATCCACCTGTGAGAGAACCCAGATGTGGCTGAAAAGTCGAAGACGTGCCCCCACTGGGGCGGACTCCCTCAGCAGAGCCCCAGCGTCATGCGGTGGATTTTGCAGAGGCCGGGGAGGACTTCTGTTCCTGGGAACTAGCTGTGTTGTGCAGCTTTTTTCATCTGCCCTTACCTCTGGCAAGAAAGGACGATCCACGTACTCTCTTGCTTTTATTTGACCAAAAGGACTGCATGTGATAATGTGGCGCTTTCTTAGGCTGTGAGTGAACATAAGGCACAAAATTCGATTTACCTGCCGTAGCTGTGGAGACGAGGTCCGAGAGACCTTCCCCAAACAATTCCTCACCCTTGTAAGGCAAAACCTCCATATGCCTCTTTGAGTCGGCATCACCTGTCCACTGCCGGGTCCATAAAACTCGCCTAGCAGAAATAGACAGTTTATTCTGGAACCCAGTAGACTAATGTCTCTTTGAGCATCTCCTCATATATAAGACAGCATCTTTTATATGCCACAGGGTCAATAAAATGGTATCCTTATCTAGGGTCTCAATTTCCGCTGATAAGGAATCTGTCCATGCTGCTACAGCGCTTCAAACCCAGGCAGACGCAATTGCCGGTCTGAGCAACGTACCAGAATGTGTGTAAATGGACTTCAAGGTAACCTCCTGCTTGCGGTCAGCAGGATCCTTGAGGGTAGCCGTATCTTGGGATGGCAGCGCTATCTTTTTTGATAAGCGTGTCAATGCTTTGTCTACCCTAGGGGAGGATTCCCACCGTATCCTGTCCGTTGGCGGGAAAGGATACGCCATAAGAATCCTTTTGGGAATCTGCAGTTTTTTGTCTGGAGATTCCCAAACTTTTTCACATAATTAGTTCAACTCATGTGAGGGAAAAGTTACCTCAGGCTTCTTTCCCTTATACATATGCACCCTCTTGTCAGGGACAGGGGGTTCCTCTGTGATTGCAATAATCATATAACGAATACATTTAGCCACTTTTGGCTGTAACTTTGCATCATCGTAGTCGACACTGGAGTCAGAATCCGTGTCGGTATCTGTGTCTCCTATTTGGGATAGTGGGCGCTTTTGAGACCCCGAAGGTCCCAGCGACATAGGGACAGACATGGGTTGACTAACTGACTGTTCCCTAGCTTCAGCTTTGTCTAATCTTTTGTGGAATAAATTTACATTAGCACTTAAACATTCCACATATCCATCGTCAGGTGTTGGCGCTGCCGACGGAGACCACACATACGCTCCCCCTCCTCCCTAGGCGAGCCTTCTACCTCAGACATGTCAACACACGCGTAACGACACACCACACACACAGGGAAACTCTTATCTGAAGACAGTTTCCCCACCAGGCCCTTTGGAGAGACAGAGAGAGAGTATGCCAGCACACACCACAGCGCTATATGACCCAGGAAGAAACACAAAATGTTTACCCAGTAGCGCCTTTTATATGTATATGCGCCAATTATGTGCCCCCCCCCCCCCCCCTCTTGAACACCCTCTGTCACCGTGAGTAAGCAGGGGAGAGTCTGGGGAGCTTCCTCTCAGCGCTGTGCTGTGGAGAAAATGGCGCTGGCGAGTGCTGAGGGAGAAGCCCCGCCCCCTCGGCGGCGGGCTTCTGTCCCGCTCAAAAATCTTAAAAAACTGGCAGGGGCTCTTTATATACATGTACAGTGCCCAGCTGTACATGTATATATGTACTTTTGCCAAAGGAGAGGTTTATATGCTGCCCAGGGCACCGCCGCCGCCCCCCCGGCTTCTATCTTCCGGCTCTGCGAGGAGGACGGCGGCGCGGCTCTGGGACGGACGGCGAGGTTGAGACCTGCGTACCAATCCCTCTGGAGCTAATGGTGTCCAGTAGCCTAAGAAACAGAGCCCTGAAACTCAGAGAAGTAGGTCTGTTTCTCTCTCCTCAGTCCCTCGATGCAGGGAGTCTGTTGCCAGCAGGCTCCCTGAAAATAAAAAACCTTACAAAATACTTTCTGACAGGAAACTCAGGAGAGCTCCCTGTCATGCACCCAGTCTCCTCTGGGCACAGTATCAAACTGAGGTCTGGAGGAGGGGCATAGAGGGAGGAGCCAGTGCACACCCATACCTAAAAAGTCTTTCTTAAAGTGCCCATGTCTCCTGTGGAGCCCGTCTATCCCCATGGTCCTTACGGAGTCCCCAGCATCCTCTAGGACGTAAGAGAAAATAAGATTTTAAACCTACCGGTAAATCTTTTTCTCGTAGTCCGTAGAGAATGCTGGGGACTCCGTAAGGACCATGGGGAATAGACGGGCTCCACAGGAGACATGGGCACTAAAAAGAACTTTAGGTATGGGTGTGCACTGGCTCCTCCCTCTATGCCCCTCCTCCAGACCTCAGTTAGAGAAACTGTGCCCAGAGGAGACGGACAGTACGAGGAAAGGATTTTGTAAATCCAAGGGCAAGATTCATACCAGCCACACCATTCACACCATATAACATGGGATATACGTACCAGTCAACAGTATGAAACAAAACCAGTATCAGTCCAAAACTGATTAAACTGAAACATAACCCTTATGTAAGCAACAACTATATACAAGTCCTGCAGGATGTTGTCCGCACAGGGACGGGCGCCCAGCATCCTCTACGGACTACGAGAAAAAGATTTACCGGTAGGTTTAAAATCTTATTTTCTCTTACGTCCTAGAGGATGCTGGGGACTCCGTAAGGACCATGGGGATTATACCAAAGCTCCAAAACGGGCGGGAGAGTGCGGACGACTCTGCAGCACCGAATGAGCAAACATTAGGTCCTCCTCGGCCAGGGTATCAAACTTGTAGAATTTTGCAAAAGTGTTTGAACCCGACCAAGTCGCGGCTCGGCAAAGTTGTAATGCCGAGACGCCCCGGGCAGCCGCCCAAGAAGAGCCCACCTTCCTAGTGGAATGGGCCTTAACCGAATTCGGTAACGGCAATCCAGCCGTAGAATGAGCCTGCTGAATCGTGTTACAGATCCAGCGAGCAATAGTCTGTTTAGACGCAGGAGCACCAACCTTGTTGGCTGCATACAGGATAAACAGAGCCTCTGTTTTCCTAACCCAAGCCGTTCTGGCCACATAAATTTTCAATGCCCTGACCACATCAAGGGATTCGTAATCCTCCACGTCCCTTGTAGCCACAGGCACCACAATAGGTTGGTTCATATAAAAAGAAGAAACCACCTTAGGCAAAAATTGGGGACGAGTCCGCAACTCAGCTCTATCCACATGGAAAATCAGATAAGGGCTTTTGTGAGACAAAGCCGCCAACTCTGACATTCGCCGTGCCGAAGCCAAGGCCAATAACATGACCACTTTCCAAGTAAGATACTTCAATTCAACTGTTTGAAGCGGTTCAAACCAGTGAGACTTAAGGAATCGTAACACCACGTTAAGGTCCCATGGTGCCACTGGAGGCACAAAAGGAGGCTGGATATGCAGCACCCCTTTCACGAAAGTCTGGACTTCCGGAAGAGAAGCCAATTCCTTTTGAAAGAAAGCCAATTCCTTTTTGAAATGGATAGGGCCGAAATCTGAACCTTAATGGAGCCTTGGAACGATGAGAATCGCCTGAACCCCTCTTCGTCTTATGATTCTCAGTATCTTTGAGATGAGAGGAAGAAACACATAGACCGACTGAAACACCCACGGTGTCACCAGTGCTTCCACTGCAATCGCCTGAGGGTCCCTTGACTTGGCGCAATATATCGGAAGTTTCTTGTTGAGGCGTGAAGCCATCATGTCTATTTGAGGCAGACCCCACTGACTTGCAATCTCTGCGAAGACTTCCTGATGAAGTCCCCACTCTCCTGGATGCAGATCGTGTCTGCTGAGGAAGTCTGCTTCCCAGTTGTCTACTCCCGGAATGAAGACTGCTGTCAGAGCGCTTACATGACTCTCCGCCCATCGAAGAATCTTTGAGGTTTCTGCCATTGCCACTCTGCTCCTTGTGCCGCCTTGGCGGTTTACATGAGCCACTGCTGTGATGTTGTCTGACTGAATCAGAACCGGTAGACCTTGAAGTAAGGTCTGCGCCTGACGAAGGCCGTTGTATATGGCCCTTAATTCCAGAATGTTGATGGAAGCCTCCTGGCTTGACCACAGACCCTGGAAGTTTCTTCCCTGTGTGACTGCTCCCCATCCTCGGAGACTCGCGTCCGTGGTCACCAGAACCCAGTCCTGGATTCCGAACCTGCGACCCTCTAGAAGGTGAGCACTCTGCAGCCACCACAGGAGAGATACCCTGGCCCTGGGGGACAGGCGGATCATCTGATGAATCTGTAGATGTGACCCGGACCACTTGTCCAGAAGGTCCCACTGAAAGGTTCTGGCATGGAACCTGCCGAATGGAATGGCCTCGTAAGACGCCACCATTTTTCCCAGCACTCGCGTGCAGTGATGTACCGACACCCTGTCTGGCTTCAACAGGTCCCTGACCAAGTCCTGCAGTTCCTGGGCCTTTTCCGTCGGGAGAAAGACCCTCTTTTGTTCCGTGTCCAGAACCATGCCTAAGAAAGGCAATCTGGTTGTTGGAACTAACTGTGACTTTGGCAGGTTTAGAATCCAACCGTGTTGCTGTAACACCCTTAGGGATAGTGATACTTTGACCAGCAACTGTTCTCTCGATCTCGCTTTTATCAGGAGATCGTCCAAGTATGGGATAATTGTGACCCCCTGCTTGCGCAGCAGCACCATCATCTCCGCCATTAATTTGGTAAACATTCTCGGGGCAGTGGACAGCCCAAACGGCAACGTCTGAAATTGGTAGTGACAATCCTCCACCACAAATCTCAGGAACGCCTGATGAGGTTGATAAATGGGGACATGAAGGTATGCATCCTCTATGTCTAGGGACACCATATAATCTCCCCCTTCCAGACTTGCAATGACCGCCCTGAGCGACTCCATCTTGAACTTAAACCTCTTTAAGTATAGGTTTAAGGATTTTAAATTCAGAATGGGTCTGACCGAACCATCCGGTTTCGGGACCACAAACAGGGTTGAGTAATAGCCCATCCCCTGCTGCAGCAGGGGAACCTTGACCACCACTTGTTGGAGACACACTTTTTGAATTGCTGCCAAAACCACCTCCCTCTCTGGGGAAGAAGTTGGCAGTGCCGATTTGAAAAACCGGCGAGGAGGCACCTCTTCAAATTCCAGTTAGTACCCCCGGGAAACAATGTCTATTGCCCAGGGGTCCACCTGAGAATGAATCCAGACCTGGCTGAAAAGACGAAGACGTGCCCCCACAGGAGCGGACTCCACCCGCGGAGCCCCAGCGTCATGCGGTGGATTTAGTAGAGGCCGGGGAGGACTTTTGTTCCTGGGAACTGGCTGTAGCTGGCAGCTTTTTCCCCTTGCCCTTACCTCTGGCAAGAAAGGAAGATCCCCGAGATCTCTTGGATTTATGCGGCCGAAAGGACTGCATCTGATAATGTGGCGCTTTCTTAGGCTGTGAGGAAACATAAGGTAAAAATGATGATTTACCTGCAGTAGCTGTGGAAACTAGGTCCGCGAGACCTTCCCCAAACAACTCCTCACCCTTGTATGGCAAAACCTCCATATGCCGTTTGAGTCGGCATCACCCGACCACAGTCGGGTCCACAGTGCTCGTCTGGCAGAAATCTCCATAGCGTTTGCTCTGGACCCCAGTATGCCTATATCCCTTTGAGCCTCTCTCATATAAAGGACCGCATCCTTAATATGGCCCAGGGTCAATAAAATAGTTTCCTTATCCATCGTATCCATATCAGCAGATAAGGTATCGGTCCACGCTAGTACAGCGCTACAAACCCAAGCCGACGCTATTGCCGGTCTGAGTAATGTACCGGTATGTGTGTAAATTGACTTCAAGGTAGTTTCCTGCTTGCGGTCAGCAGGATCCCTGAGGGCCGCTGTATCCTGAGATGGCAGCGCCACCTTTTTGGAAAGGCGCGTCAACGCTTTGTCCACCCTTGGGTAGGATTCCCACCGTATCCGGTCCTTGATAGGGAAAGGATACGCCATAAGAATCCTTTTGGGAATCTGCAGCTTCTTGTCTGGAGTTTCCCAAGCACTTTCAAATAACTCATTTAATTCAAAAGAAGGTGGAGAAGTAACCTCAGGCTTCTTTTCTTTAAACATGTGGACCCTTGGATTAGGTACAGCGGGGTCATCTATAATATGCAGTACATCCTTTATAGCAATAATCATATAATGAATAGTCTCTGCCAATTTTGGCTGCAACCTCGCATCATCATAATCGACACTAGAGTCAGACTCTGTGTCGGTATCTGTGTCAACTATCTGAGAAAGCGGCGCTTTTGAGACCCAGAAGTTCCCTGTGACGTAGGGAAAGGCAGGGTATGACCCTCTGTACTGTCCCTGGACTCTGCTTTGTCCAAACGTTTGTGCAATAAATTCACATTTGCATTTAAAATATTCCACATATCCATCCAGTCATGTGTCGGCGTTGCCGATGGAGACACCACACTCATGCGCTCCACCTCCTCCCTAGGAAAGCCTTCCGCTTCAGACATGCCGACACGCACGTACTGACACACCACACACTCAGGGAAAGCTCTATCTGGAGACAGTTCCCCCACAAGGCCCTTTGGAGAGGCAGAGAGAGAGTATGCCAGCACACACCCAGCGCCAATAATCTTGGGAAAAAGAAAAATATTACCCAGATACAGCGCTATTCACTGCGTCCAATTATGTGCCCCCCCCTCCCTTCTTTAAAACCCTCTGTCACCGGTGATCAGCAGGGGAGAGTCCGGGGAGCCAGCTTCCCAGCGTGTGCTTGTGGAGAAAATGGCGCTGGTGAGTGCTGAGGGAGAAGCCCCGCCCCCTCAGTGGCGGGCTTCGGTCCCGCTTTTTCTTTTAACTGGCGGGGGCTCTGAAATAATATCAAACTGAGTAATTATTTTCTTAAAAGCCAGTGCTGAGGTCTACATTGCAGCCCAGGTCGCCCCCCCCCCCCCGCACCCCACAGTGTGCGCTGTGTGTGTGTGTTGTGGGAGCAATGGCGCACAGCGTTACCTCTCCGAAGCTCTGAAGTCTTCTGCCTTCCTATACTCACCCAGCTTCTATCTTCCGGCTCTGCGAGGAGGACGGCGAAGCGGCTCCGGGACGAATCGCTAGGGAAGACCTGCGTTCTGACTCCCTCTGGAGCTAATGGTGTCCAGTAGCCTAAGAAGCAGAGCCTAGTATTTAAGTAGGTCTGCTTCTCTCTCGTCAGTCCCACAGTGCAGGGAGCCTGTTGCCAGCAGGTCTCCCTGAAAATAAAAAACCTAACAAAATACTTTCTTTTCAGGAAGCTCAGGAGAGCTCCCCTGTAATGCACCCAGTCTCCTCTAGGCACAGTATTAAACTGAGGTCTGGAGGAGGGGCATAGAGGGAGGAGCCAGTGCACACCCATACCTAAAGTTCTTTTTAGTGCCCATGTCTCCTGTGGAGCCCGTCTATTCCCCATGGTCCTTACGGAGTCCCCAGCATCCTCTAGGACGTAAGAGAAATTTATTTATTCCATTTTGGAATAAGTCTGTAACATAACAAAATGTGGAAAAAGTGAAGCGCTGTGAATACTTTCCGGATGCACTGTAAATGGGAGAGGAGTGGGTGAGAGCTTTGTAAGAGAGTGTGAGAAACTTGAATTGGATTTGAAGGGGAAGAGGAGCTGGTGAAGGTCTTGTAGGAGAGGGGAGGTGGACATAGTGCGTTTGGTGAGGAAGATGGGTCGGGTGCAGCATTGAGGATAGATTGGAGTGGAGAGAGGTAATAGTCAGGGATTCCAGTCAGGAAGAGATTACAGTAGTCCAGTCTGGAGATGACCAGTGAGTGGATGAGGGTCTTAGTGGCTTCCTGGGTGAGAAAGGGTCTGATCCTGGAGATATTTATGAGATTGAGGCGGCAGGACTGTGAGAGGTGCTGAATGTGTGGTGTGAAGGAGAGGGAGGAGTGCAGGATTATGCCAAGACAGTGCACTTGGGGGCTAGAGGAGACAGTAGTGCCATCTATAGATAGTGAGTGTGGGGGAGGTGAGGTTGTGCGGGAGGGTGGGAAGATGATCAGCTCAGTCTTATACATGTTTAGTGTAAGAAAGCGCTGGGGCATCCAAGAAGCGATGATGGAGACAGCTGGAGATACTTGAGTCTGATATGTCGGCGGTAAGACTACTGACCATGGCCTCCAAATGGTTAAGAATCCCAAAGGGGCAAAGTAAGTATACTTACCTTTCCCCAATGTACCTCTAACCCTAACCCCCATTTGCCACAGTCTAAACCAGAGGTTCTCAAACTCGGTCCTCGGGGGCACACACAGTGCATGTTTTGCAGGTCTCCTCACAGAATCGCAAGTGAAATAATTAGCTCCACCTGTGGACCTTTTAAAATGTGTCAGTGAGTAATTAATACACCTGTGCACCTGCTGGGTTACCTGCAGAACATGCACTGTGTGTGCCCCCGAGGACCGAGTTTGAGAACCTCTGGTCTAAACCTATCCCCCCTCATTATACTAGTATTACTGACCTGCCATATACGGGTCACCTTAGTCACTGACCTAACTGGGCTCACTAGACACAGGTAAGCTGGGTGACCTACCTGGCCACACCATATTCAGGTGAGCAGGGTTCCATACTTGGCCTCACTAGACGCAGGTGATCTGGGAACCTACCTGGCCTCCCTAATGCACAGCCGTCACTGACTCGGCTTTCACGTACCGCCATATGATCCGTAATATTGCTTCCCAAAGAATTCCGGATGAGATTTTCTTTCTTCATTACCATCCTCCATGAGACAAATCACGGTCTCTCGCAGTTACTAAATGCTGAGTTACCATAATAACATACTATGACTGAAAGTTTATGTGAACTTGATAATGCCTCTCGCAGATACTTATCAGGAACCCGGCCCAAACCACCCAAAAGACATCAGTGTCCCAGATTCTGTTATGCAGTCAGGTCTCTGTACAGATGAGACGCACACACATCTATCCCGGTAAGTACATGCTATATCACGTCCTAAGACCACCAAATGCTCTACTTTCTGTGTGCGACTGCCATATATAATGCATCCCATGCAAGTACTCAGGTACATCATACACGCTCTGCATTCACCGAATTATACTCCAAATGGTATTTCATTTCATATCACGGAATGTTTGTTCCAAAATATTGCAGTAATTTGTCACCTCCGTCAGAGCCTTCCCTTCTGGCCTGTCCCTGCACTGGCTCACAGGACAGGATAATGTTCTGCATATTTACTACTAGGTATCACACAGATTGTATACACATTACACATGCATGTTTTCATGGGTGGAGGTCTTCTAGAGACAGAACCTCTATCAGACATACCAAGTAATGGGCACCAGGGACTCTGCAGACTTCTTCATTATCATCTAGAGATGTCTGGGCATCAGCTTACTGCAGTGATTCCCAAACTCAGTCCTCAAGGAGCGCTATTGGTCCAGGTTTTCAGTTTATCCATGGCTCAGCACCCATGGTTAAATCATATTGACTAAGGGACTAAAGAAGTCACCTGTGGCTATAAATGGATATACTTAAAACCTGGACCATTAGTGCTCCTTGGGGGCAGAGTTTGGGAAGCACTGGCTTACTGCATACTGGGAAAACCCCAAGAGCAGAGGTTCTCAAACTCGGTCCTCGGGGGCACACACAGTGCATGTTTTGCAGGTCTCCTCACAGAATCCCAAGTGACATCATTACCTCCACCTGGGGACCTTTTAAAATGTGTCAGTGAGTAATTAATACACCTGTGCACCTGCTGGGTTACCTGCAAAACATGCACTGTGTGTGCCCCCGAGGACCAAGTTTGAGAACCTCTGCCCAAGAGGGTGATAAGAGCAAACTGTTTCTGTGCTTCCCCGACCAGAGGATCTATCATCATCATCTGCATAAATCATAGGTAGACACAATAGAGCCAGATCACGGCTGATGAGGCATGGTGGAGGTATCAGTCACGTTATCTTGATCAACATGATGTGGTTAACACACAACCATACGGTCTTTGCTGGGAACAACAGTAAGCTATGCCAGCCAGCCGGGGTCACCTGAGAGATGGCACGTGGGGGAGGAAGTGGGGGCTGGATATTGCAGAGACCCCACCAATCTGAGCCTTTGGTAAGTCCCCTGGGCAGGACATCCCCAGCGGGATAAGGAGTGTGATAAAGGTGGGCTATGAGAGGAGTCACTGACCCGAGGCTCTGCCAGGGATCTTCTGTGGAACCCTTTATATTGGAGTATTGGGACATTGAGCCAGGTTATGCACATTTTGGTGATGTGTTGGCCCTGTAGTGTTACTGGACTCCTCCCTTCACGTATTGGCTGTATCAGTGTGCCTGCTGTGTTTCATTCTGTTGTCAAAATAACCCTCGTTTCACGTTCTTCATATGCTGCCTTGTCTGAGGGATCTGCGGACCCCGTATCCTCACAGCAGCGTAGAGAAGTGCCAGCGCCATCCTTCCCAATGAGAGTGGGTCTCCAAGGTGGGCTTATGGGACGGGATGTACTATCACTGAGCGCGGGTCATCACAATGATGCTAATCACATATGTACAAACATATGCAATTAGTATCGCAATGTGATGGCAGGGGTGCCCTGCGATCAGTGATACTCCTGAGGGTTTGTGGTGGCCTCAGTCACCTCCCAGCACCAGGAGGCGACGTGAGCTGGGAGTCCCTGGGCTCCTCCTCCTCCCCCTGCAGCCGGAAGTTGACAAGGCTGTGATGCGGAGGATCTAGATAGGCTTCTATAAGGTATCACCATCTTTCTTTCCCCCCCCCCTCGATTTGTGGGCGGTTGGGTCTTAGTACATTTGAAAATGTGGTAAAACCTCTGAAAATGGGTTTTACTGCACTTTTCCTTTAGTACATCCCGCCCCATGCTTTATTAGAACTGCCAGGTCACCTACTCCCACCAAAGCCTCACACATTCCATGGAAAAGGTCCTTCTTCCCAATTCAGAAGCAAAAAGAGGATTTTAATTACCTACCAGTAAATCCTTTTCTCATAGTCCATAAGGGATACTGGGAACACTGATTACGATGGGGTCCAAAGGAGCTGGTGCACTTTAAATTTCTTCAAACAGGGTGTGCTGGCTCCTCCCCTCTATGCCCTCCCTCACACCTCAGTCTAGGAAAACTGTGCAGAAGGAGAAGGACATACAGTACTTGAGAGGAGGAAACATGATAAGACACGAGCGGTGGGAGTAACGAACCAGCACACAGCAACAGCAAACTAGCAACCGCTAGCGAAACCAGAAAACAGCAACAGCTAATAACAACAACTTCACACAAGAACAATAACTTGCAGGAAAGGGGAAGCACTGGGTGGGCGCCCAGTATCCCTTATGGACTACGAGAAAAGGATTTACCAGTAGGTAATTAAAATCCTCTTTTCTCTATCATCCATAAAGGATACTGGGAACACTGATTACGATGGGGACGTCCCAAAGCTCCCAAAACGGGTGGGAACATGCCGATACGCCTGCAATAACGTATGTCCAAACTGGACATCCTCCGTGGCCAGGATATCAAACCTGTAGAACTTGACAAACGTGTGTGTCTGTGACCAGGTAGCAGCCCGGCATAATTGCAAGGCCGAGACACAACAGGCAGCCGCCCAGGAAGAATCCACAGACCTGGTCGAGTGGGCCTTAACAGACCTAGGAACGGGCAAGGCCACCGAAGCATAGACCTGTTGAATAGTAAACCTAATTTAATGGGCAATGGCTTGCTTAGAAGCAGGAAAACCTTTCTTGCGAGCGTCATAGAGGACAAATAAAGAATCCAATTTTCGGACAGTTGCAGTCCTCTAGACGTAAATCCTCACGGCTAGCACCACATCCAAGGACTCAGGAAGAGAGGCAGTGGCTGAAGCTGCCGAAACCACAATAGGCTGATTCAGGTGGAACGCAGAGACCACCTTCAGCAGAAACTGCTGACGAGTTCTGAGCTCTGCCCTGTCCGCATGAGAGACCAGGTAGGGACTCCTACAGGACAAAGCACCCAGTTCTGAAACCTGCCTAGCGGAAGCCAAGGCCAAGAGCATCACCGTCTTCCACGTAAGGACTATGTCCTCTGCCGACATCAGAGGCTCAAACCAAGAGGACTGTAGGAAGTTCAGAACCATGTTGAGATCCCAAGGAGCTGTGGGCGGCACAAAGGAAGGCTAAATATATAGGACACCCTGAAGCTACCTCAGGCAGAGCAGTCAATTTCTTCTGGAAAATGGACAAGGCCGAGATCAGAACCATTATGGAGCCCAACCATAGGCCCATATCCACGCCAGCTTGTAGGAAGCGCAAAAAATGCCCAAGACTGAATTCCACAGCTGGACACCCTCGACCTTCACATCAGGAGACGTATTGTTTCCAGAGATGGTGGTAATGCTTCAACGTGACAGGCTTCCTGGCCTGAACCATAGTGGCAATGACCCTATCTGGAATACCCTTCTTAGCTAGAATGTTCCACTCAACCGCCATGCCATTAAACGAAGCCACCGTAAGTCCGGGTAGACGAACGGCCCTTGTTGAAGAAGATCCTCCCGTAGTGGGAGGGCCCAGGGTTCCTCTGTTGCCATGGCCAGAAGATCTGCGTACCAGACTCTTCAAGGCCAGTCAGGGGCAATGAGAATTGCCTGTACCCCCTCTCTTCTGATTCTTTTTAGGATCCTTGGGAGTAATGAAATAGGAGGAAACAGAAACACTAGCTGGTAAGCCCACGGTGTCGTCAGCGTGTCCAGAGCCAGTGCTAGAAGGTCCCTCGTCCTGGAACAATAGCACGGAAGCTTGTTGTTGAGCCGAGAGGCCATCAGATCGATCTGCGGACATCCCCACAGATCTGTTATCATCCTGAACACCTGTGGATGGAGACCCTACTCTCCTGGCTGGAGGTCGTGACTACTTAGGAAGTCTGCCTCCCAGTTGTCCACTCCTGGAATGAAAATGGCTGACACCACCCTTGCATTCCTTTCGACCCAAAGGAGAATTTTGGATATTTCACGCATGCAGGCCCTGCTCTTTGTTCCTCCTTGTCAATTGACGTATGCCACAGCCGTGGCACTGTCTGACTGAACTTGAATGGCTTGACCTCGGAGCAGATGAGCAGCAGAGCATTGTATATCGCTCTGAGTTCCAGTATGTTTATCGGAAGGCAGGCCTCGAGGTCTGACCACCTGCCCTGGAACTGTGCCCCTTGGGTAACAGCGCCCCAGCCCTGAAGGCTGGCGTCCGTGGTCACGAGAATCCAGTCCTGGATCCCAAAGCTCCCCGCCAAGAGGTTGGGGCTGTAACCACCACAGAAGAAACCCTGGCCTGTGGTGACAGACGGATGACCCGGTGCATCTGCAAATGCAAACCCGACCACTTTTTCAGTAGGTCCAGTTGGAAGGTCCTTGCATGAAACCTGCCAAATGGAATGGCCTCGAAGGAGGCCACCACCTTTCCCAACAGACGGAGGCAAAGATGTACCGAGACCCTGTGTGGTTGGAGAACTGCTCGAACCAATTCCTGAAGTGCCTTCGCCTTGTCTGCAGGAAGAAAGACTTTTTGAGCCACAGTGCCCAGGACCATTACCAGGAACATGAGGTGTTGGGTCGGCACCATGTGAGATTTCTGAAAGTTCAGAATCCAACTGTGGCATGACAACAAGGGCGTCGTAAGCAGATCGTTCAGGTAGGGGACAATGTTCACCCCTGAATCCTGAGTTGTATCATCATCTCCGCCATTACCTTGGTAAAAACCCTTGGGGCTGTGGATAAGCCAAAGGGTAGTGCCTGGAACTGGTAGTGTTCCTCCATCAGAGCAAACCTGAGGTACACCTGATGAGGTGGCCATATTGGGACATGGAGGTAGGCATCCTTTATGTCCAGAGAGACCAAGAATTCCCCCTCCTCCAGACCTGACATCATCGCTCTCAGAGACTCCATCTTGAACCGGAAAACCCTCAGATATGGGTTTAACGATTTGAGGTTCAAAATGGGTCTCACTGAACCATCCGACTTTTGCAACACAAAAAGGCTGGAATAGTATCCTTCAACCCGTTGCTGAAGTGCTACAGGAACAATGACCTGGGTCCAGACTAACTTTTGAATGGCCTCCTGTAGGGTGAGGCACATGGTTTCTGTAGCAGATAAACCCGATTTGAAACACCTTTGCGGTGGAGAACTGTCAAACTCCAGTCTGTAGCCCTGGGAGATCAGGTCTTTTACCCAGGCATCCTGGCAGGAGCTGTTCCAAACAGAGCTGAAGAATCTCAGACGAGCTTCTACACTGAGATCCCCTTGGAGCAGAAGGACACCGTCATGCTGAGGGCTTGGAGAAGCCAGAGCTGATGCTCTGGTCCTGGGACCCTGTAGTAGCGGTTTGCGAGACTTACCTCTGGATCCTCGTGCCGCATTTGAGGCACCTCTGGCTTTACCATTAAAGCGCACTGTCTGAAAGGACTGCAGAGAAGGTCCAGAGTAAGAGTGTCTAGCTGGCGGAGCAGCCGAGGGGAGGAACATGGACTTTTCCAGCGGTCGCCTTCGAAATCCAGGTACCCAATTCACCTCCGCACAGCTAATCACCTGTGAAGGGTAAGGCTTGCACACTCTTTTTAGACTCAGCGTCTGCCACCCACTGGCATAAATACAATGCTCTGTGTGCAGAGACCTCCATGGTAGAGGTACGTGCATTAATAACACCGATTCCTTTGATGGTATCACAGAGGAAGCGGGCAGACTCCTGAATATGCTGAACCAGCAGTACCAAGTCGGCCAAGGACTTATCCCCTGTGAGGCCCTCCTGAATGTTACCTGCCCAAGTGTGTATGGTGTGCATCACCCAACATCCTGCAATAAAAGGCCTTTAGGATGCCGCAGCTGCAACATAAATGGATTTTAAGGTCGCTTCTATTTTTCTATCTGCAGGTTCCTTTAAGGCTGTAGCCCCTGGAACCGGCAGAACTAGCTTTTTTGACAGGCGTGACACTGAGGCATCTACCGCCGGGGGAGTTTCCCAAACCTTACGCCCTTCCTGGGCAAATGGGAAGGTGGCTAACCATTTTTTTTTGACACTTGGAATTTCTTATCAGGAGAGACCCATGGCTCTCTGAAACGGTCATCCAGTTCCTTTGAGTAAGGAAATGTGACCTGTACCTTTTTCTGCGTAGAGAAAAAGGATTGCTGCACATCAGATTAATTACTAGGAATATTTAAAACATCTCTTATTGCAATGATAAGCGAGTCTACACCTTGTGCAGCAGAGGAGTCATCTAACTCAGAAATTGATTCCAGCTCCTCCCCCTCTTCCACCTCCGTTACCTCCTCCTCGGAATCCGAGAGGATAGCAGGTAACCCCCTTTTTTGGGGGATTGTCAGAGCAGCCATAGACTGTTGTAACTGCTGCCTTTCTTGTCTTGCAGTAGTTAACTCATTAGACATGTCAGGGCTCCTGTAAATCACTTGTTTGTGAGGGCTGACTGCACTGTTCACACACGAGAGAATCTGCAGGAGAGGGGGAAACCTGGTGTGACATAAAGCACACACAACTTTTTTCACCATGCTGACAGAGGACATTTACATACACACAGAGACACAGGGTACAAGCAAGCCTGCCCAGCCCAGCATGTGTGGAGAGACTCAGAGAGGGGGGACCAGCACACAGCCTGATACTAACCATTAACTGCTAGGAGAAGGCAATTTAGTGTACAGTGTGTGAGGAGCCTTATACAAGGGTCCCACAGCGGGCTCTTCCCCCTTTACTACACCCCTTTACCAGTGTCTGACCGTGGAGTATCCTTTGGAGGAGCTGACAGTGCTGCGAGTACAGGAAATCGCTGGTCCCGCTCTGAGGAAGCTCCGCCCCCTGCAATGGCGCCAGAGGTATACAGTTATTTATACTGGCAATGTCCCCAAACAGTGTAAAAATTTAAGTACTGGCACCCCATTTCACTATCGCTAGCCAGTCTGCGCGGGGGGGGGGGGGGGGATGACCGCCCCGCGATCGCGCCACACAATGAACCGGGGTTGTCACTCACCACTCTGACGAACTTCTGTACTGGGGGTGTGCGGCGTGCTGTGGGTGTGCGCGCAAGTGCGCAATACCTGTGGTACACTGACCCTCAGGACCGTTGTCCTGTCAGCGGGACCCGACTCAGCACCTCCAGGAAGCCGGTATCGCCACCCCCCCCCACCCCCGTTGTCCCTCGGTGCAGGTAGCTGTTACCCAAACCACTTACCTGAAAACAACAAATGTTTAAAATAAACTGAAGAAAACTCTGGAGCTCAGAGTGTGCATCCTCTCCTGGGGGCACGTTTTTCTAAACTGCCTGTGGGAGGAGCATAGAGGGGAGGAGCCAGCACACCCAGTTGAAGAAATTAAAGCAGACCAGCTCCTTTGGACCCCATCTATACCCCATCGTAATCAGTGTTCCCAGTATCCCTTATGGATGCTAGAGAAATGTGCTATATAAAAATAAAAATTTACTCACCGGTAATTCTATTTCTCATAGTCCGTAGTGGATGCTGGGGACTCCGTAAGGACCATGGGGATTAGCAGCTCCGCAGGAGACTGGGCACAACTACAAAGAAAGCTTTTAGACTACTGGTGTGCACTGGCTCCTCCCACTAAGACCCTCCTCCAGACCTCAGTTAGGATACTGTGCCCGGAAGAGCTGACACAATTAGGAAGGATTTTGAATCCCGGGTAAGACTCATACCAGCCACACCAATCACACCGTATAACTCGTGATACAATACCCAGTTAACAGCATAACAACTGAGCCTCTCAACAGATAGCTCAACAATAACCCTTTAGTTAAGCAATAACTATATACAAGTATTGCAGACAATCCGCACTTGGGATGGGCGCCCAGCATCCACTACGGACTATGAGAAATAGAATTACCGGTGAGTAAAATCTTATTTTCTCTAACGTCCTAAGTGGATGCTGGGGACTCCGTAAGGACCATGGGGATTATACCAAAGCTCCCAAACGGGCGGGAGAGTGCGGATGACTCTGCAGCACCGAATGAGAGAACTCTAGGTCCTCCTCAGCCAGGGAATCAAATTTGTAGAATTTAGCAAACGTGTTTGCCCCTGACCAAGTAGCAGCTCTGCAAAGTTGTAGAGCCGAGACCCCTCGGGCAGCCGCCCAAGAAGAGCCCACTTTCCTTGTGGAATGGGCTTTTACCGATTTAGGATGCGGCAGTCCAGCCGCAGAATGTGCAAGCTGAATCGTACTACAGATCCAGCGAGCAATCGTCTGCTTAGAAGCAGGAGCACCCAGCTTGTTGGGCGCATACAGGATAAAGAGCGAGTCAGTCTTTCTGACTCCAGCTGTCCTGGAAACATACATTTTTAGGGCCCTGACTACATCCAACAACTTGGAAGCCTCCAAGTCATCCGTAGCCGCAGGCACGATAGGTTGGTTCAGATGAAAAACTGATACCACTTTGGGGAGAAACTGGGGACGAGTCCTCAATTCTGCCCTATCCATATGGAAAATCAGATAAGGGCTTTTACATGACAAAGCCGCCAATTCTGACACACGCCTGGCCGAAGCCAAGGCCAACAGCATGACCACTTTCCACGTGAGATATTTTAAATCCACGGTTTTCAGTGGCTCAAACCAATGTGACTTTAGGAAATCCAACACCACGTTGAGATCCCAAGGTGCCACTGGAGGCACAAAAGGGGGCTGAATATGCAGCACTCCCTTAACAAAAGTCTGAACTTCAGGTAGTGAAGCCAATTCTCTCTGGAAGAAAATCGATAGAGCCGAAATCTGGACCTTAATGGAACCCAATTTAAGGCCCATAGTCACCCCTGACTGTAGGAAGTGCAGGAACCGGCCCAGCTGAAATTCTTCCGTTGGGGCCTTCCTGGCCTCACACCACGCAACATATTTTCGCCATATATGGTGATAATGGTTCGCGGTTACTTCTTTCCTAGCTTTTATCAGCGTAGGAATGACTTCCTCCGGAATGCCCTTTTCCTTCAGGATCCGGTGTTCAACCGCCATGCCGTCAAACGCAGCCGCGGTAAGTCTTGGAACAGACAGGGCCCCTGCTGCAGTAGGTCCTGTCTGAGCGGTAGAGGCCATGGGTCCTCTGACATCATTTCTTGAAGTTCCGGATACCACGCTCTTCTTGGCCAATCCGGAACAATGAGTATAGTTCTTACTCCTCTTCTCCTTATTATCCTCAGTACCTTTGGTATGAGAGGAAGAGGAGGGAACACATAAACCGATCGGTACACCCACGGTGTTACCAGAGCGTCCACAGCTATCGCCTGCGGGTCTCTTGACCTGGCGCAATATTTTTCTAGCTTTTTGTTTAGGCGGGACGCCATCATGTCCACCTGTGGTTTTTCCCACTGGTTTACAATCATTGGAAAGACTTCTGGATGAAGTCCCCACTCTCCCGGGTGGAGGTCGTGCCTGCTGAGGAAGTCTGCTTCCCAGTTGTCCACTCCCGGAATGAACACTGCTGACAGTGCTAACACGTGATTTTCCGCCCATCGGAGAATCCTTGTGGCTTCTGCCATCGCCGTCCTGCTTCTCGTGCCGCCCTGTCGATTTACATGGGCGACTGCCGTGATGTTATCTGACTGGATCAGTACCGGCTGGTTTTGAAGCAGGGGTTTTGCCTGACTTCGGGCATTGTAAATGGCCCTTAGTTCCAGAATATTTATGTGCAGGGAAGTCTCCTGACTTGACCATAGTCCTTGGAAGTTTCTTCCCTGTGTGACTGCTCCCCAGCCTCGAAGGCTGGCATCCGTGGTCACCAGGACCAGTCCTGTATGTCGAATCTGCGGCCCTCCTGAAGATGAGCACTCTGCAGCCATCACAGCAGAGACACCCTTGTCCTTGGAGACAGGGTTATCAGACGATGCATCTGAAGATGCGATCCGGACCACTTGTCCAACAGGTCCCACTGAAAGGTTCTTGCATGAAACCTGCCGAATGGAATCGCTTCGTAGGAAGCTAGCATTTTTCCCAGGATCCGCGTGCAGTGATGCACCGACACCTGTTTTGGTTTTAGGAGGCCTCTGACTAGAGATGACAGCTCCTTGGCCTTCTCCTCCGGGAGAAACACTTTTCTCTGTTCTGTGTCCAGAACCATCCCTAGGAACAGCAGGCGTGACGTAGGGACCAGCTGTGACTTTGGAATGTTTAGAATCCAGCCGTGCTGTTGTAGCACTTCCCGAGATAGTGCTACCCCTACCAATAACTGCTCTCTGGACCTCGCCTTTATCAGGAGATCGTCCAAGTACGGGATAATTAAAACTCCCTTCCTTCGAAGGAGTATCATCATTTCCGCCATTACCTTGGTAAAGACCCTCGGAGCCGTGGAGAGACCGAACGGCAACGTCTGGAATTGGTAATGACAATCTTGTACCACAAACCTGAGGTACTCCTGGTGAGGATGGTATATGGGAACATGTAGGTAAGCATCCTTGATGTCCAGCGATACCATGTAATCTCCCTCGTCCAGGCTCGCAATAACCGCCCTGAGCGATTCCATCTTGAACTTGAATTTTTTGATATATGTGTTCAAGGATTTCAAATTTAAAATGGGTCTCACCGAACTGTCCGGTTTCGGTACCACAAACATTGTGGAATAGTAACCCCTTCCTTGTTGAAGTAGGGGCACCTTTACTATCACTTGTTGTGAATACAGCTTTTGAATTGCCTGTAACACTGCCTCCCTGCCTGAGGGAGTGGTTGGCAAGGCAGATTTGAGGAAACGGCGGGGGGGGAGACGTCTCGAATTCCAGTTTGTACCCCTGAGATACTATTTGAAGGATCCAGGGATCCACCCGTGAGCGAGCCCACTGCTTGTTGAAATGCTTGAGACGGGCCCCCAACGTACCTGGCTCTGCCTGTGGAGCCCCAGCGTCATGCTGTGGACTTTGAGGAAGCGGGTGAGGACTTTTGCTCCTGGGAACTGGCAGTATGCTGCAGCTTTTTCCCTCTACCTCTGGGCAGAAAGGACGCGCCTTTAACCCGCTTGCCCCTATTGGGCCGAAAGGACTGTACCTGATAATACGGTGCTTTCTTTGGTTGTGAGGGAACATGGGGCAAAAATGTAGACTTCCCAGCTGTTGCTGTGGAAACGAGGTCCGAGAGACCATCCCCGAACAATTCCTCACCCTTATAAGGCAGAACTTCCATGTGTCGTTTGGAATCTGCATCACCTGTCCACTGCCGAGTCCATAACCCTCTCCTGGCAGAAATGGACATTGCACTAATTTTGGATGCCAGCCGGCAAATATCCCTCTGTGCATCCCTCATGTATAAAAGTGCGTCTTTTATATGCTCTACGTTCAGCAAAATAGTGTCCCTGTCTAGGGTATCTATATTTTCTGACAGGGAATCTGACCACGCAGCAGCAGCGCTGCACGTCCAGGCTGAAGCTATAGCCGGTCTCAGTATCACACCTGTGTGTGTATATATAGATTTCAGGATAGCCTCCTGCTTTCTATCAGCAGATTCCTTCAGGACGGCCGTATCCGGAGACGGTAGTGCCACCTTCTTCGACAAGCGTGTGAGCGCTTTATCCACCCTAGGGGATGTTTCCCAGCGTGACCTATCCTCTGGCGGGAAAGGGTACGCCATTAGTAACCTCTTAGAAATTACCATCTTTTTATCAGGGGAAGCCCACGCTTCTTCACACACTTCATTTAACTCCTCAGATGGAGGAAAAGCTACTGGTAGTTTTTTCTCTCCAAACATTATACCCTTTTTTGTGGTACCGGGGGTAACATCAGAAATGTGCAACACATTTTTCATTGCCTCAATCATGTAACGTGTGGCCCTACTGGAAGTTACATTAGTCTCTTCGTCGTCGACACTGGAGTCAGTATCCTTGTCGACATCTGTGTCAACCATCTGAGGTAGCGGGCGTTTCAGAGCCCCTGATGGTTTTTGAGACGCCTGGGCAGGCACAGGCTGAGAAGCCGGCTGTCCCACATTAGGTATGTCGTCAAACCTTTTATGTAAGGAGTCGACACCATCACGTAATTCCTTCCACAGCACCATCCACTCAGGTGTCGACCCCGCAGGGGGTGACATCACATTTACAGGCATCTGCTCCGCCTCCACATAAGCCTCCTCATCAAACATGTCGACACAGCCGTACCGACACACCGCAAACACACAGGGAATGCTCTGACAGAGGACAGGACCCTGAGAGAGAGTATGCCAGCACACACCAGAGCGCTATATAACACTGGGATCCCACTATCAATGAGTGTTTTCCCTATAGCTGCTTTTTTATATATATTATATATATATATATATATATATCTATACTGCGCCTAAATTTAGTGCCCCCCCTCTCTTTTTTACCCTTCTGTAGTTTTCTCAGACTGCAGGGGAGAGCCAGGGAGCTTCCTTCCAGCGGAACGGTGAGGGAAAAATGGCACCAGTGTGCTGAGGGAGAAGCCCCGCCCCCTTTTCAGCTGACTTTCTCCCGCTTTTTCTGTGATACTGGCAGGGGCAATTTTACATCTATATAGCCTCTGGGACTATATACGATGTATATTTTGCCAGCCAAGGTGTTATCTATTGCCCTCAGGACGCCCCCCCCCCCCCCCAGCGCCCTGCACCCATCTGTGACCGAAGTATGAGGTGTACATGAGGGGCAATGGCGCACAGCTGCAGTGCTGTGCGCTACCTTGGTGAAGACTGAAGTCTTCTGCCGCCGATTTTCCGGACCTTCTTCGTGCTTCTGGCTCTGTAAGGGGGACGGCGGCGCGGCTCCGGGAACGAACACCAAGGTCAGGTCCTGCGGTCGATCCCTCTGGAGCTAATGGTGTCCAGTAGCCTAAGAAGCCCAAACTACCACCTGTTAGGTAGGTTCGCTTCTTCTCCCCTTAGTCCCTCGCTGCAGTGAGTCTGTTGCCAGCAGATCTCACTGTAAAATAAAAAAATAAGATTTTACTTACCGATAAATCTATTTCTCGTAGTCCGTAGTGGATGCTGGGGACTCCGTCAGGACCATGGGGATTAGCGGCTCCGCAGGAGACAGGGCACAAAACTAAAGCTTTAGGATCAGGTGGTGTGTACTGGCTCCTCCCCCTATGACCCTCCTCCAAGCCTCAGTTAGGATACTGTGCCCGGACGAGCGTACACAATAAGGAAGGATATTGAATCCCGGGTAAGACTCATACCAGCCACACCAATCACACCGTATAACTTGTGATCTAAACCCAGTTTACAGTATGACAAACGTAGGAGCCTCTGAACAGACGGCTCACAACAATAACAACCCGATTTTTTTGTAACAATAACTATGTACAAGTATTGCAGACAATCCGCACTTGGGATGGGCGCCCAGCATCCACTACGGACTACGAGAAATAGATTTATCGGTAAGTAAAATCTTATTTTCTCTGACGTCCTAAGTGGATGCTGGGGACTCCGTCAGGACCATGGGGATTATACCAAAGCTCCCAAACGGGCGGGAGAGTGCGGATGACTCTGCAGCACCGAGTGAGAGAACTCCAGGTCCTCCTCAGCCAGGGTGTGCCCCTGACCAAGTAGCAGCTCGGCAAAGTTGTAAAGCCGAGACCCCTCGGGCAGTCGCCCAAGATGAGCCCACCTTCCTTGTGGAATGGGCATTTATATATTTTGGCTGTGGCAGTCCTGCCACAGAATGTGCAAGCTGAATTGTACTACACATTCAACTAGCAATCGTCTGCTTAGAAGCAAGAGCACCCAGTTTTTTGGGTGCATACAGGATAACAGCAAGTCAGTTTTCCTGACTCCAGCCGTCCTGGAAATCTATATTTTCAGGGCCCTGACAACACCTAGCAACTTGGAGTCCTCCAAGTCTCTAGTAGCCGCAGGTACCACAATAAGCTGGTTCAGATGAAACGCTGACACCACCTTAGGGAGAAACTGGGGACGAGTCCGCAGCTCTGCCCTGTCCGAATGGACAATCAGATATGGGCTTTTGTGAGACAAAGCCGCCAATTCTGACACTCGCCTGGCCGAGGCCAGGGCCAACATCATGGTCACTTTCCATGTGAGATATTTCAAATCCACAGATTTGAGCGGTTTAAACCAACGTGATTTGAGGAACCCCAGGACTACGTTGAGATCCCACAGTGCCACTGGAGGCACAAAAGGGGGTTGTATATGCAGTACTCCCTTGTCAAATTTCTGGACTTCAGGAACTGAAGCCAATTCTTTCTGGAAGAAAATCGACAGGGCCGAAATTTGAACCTTAATGGACCCCAATTTGAGGCCCATAGACACTCCTGTTTGCAGGAAATGCAGGAATCGACAGAGTTGAAATTTCTTCGTGGGGCCTTCCTGGCCTCACACCACGCAACATATTTTCGCCACATGTGGTGATAATGTTGTGCGGTCACCTCCTTCCTGGCTTTGACCAGGGTAGGAATGACCTCTTCCGGAATGCCTTTTTTCCCTTAGGATCCGGCGTTCAACCGCCATGCCGTCAAACGCACCCGCGGTAAGTCTTGGAACAGACATGGTACTTGCTGAAGCAAGTCCCTTCTTATCGGCAGAGGCCCTGAGTCCTCTGTGAGCATCTCATGAAGTTCCGGGTACCAAGTCCTTCTTGGCCCATCCGGAGCCACGAGTATAGTTCTTACTCCTCTACGTCTTATAATTCTCAGTACCTTTGGTATGAGAAACAGAGGAGGGAACACATACACCGACTGGTACACCCATGGTGTTACCAGAACGTCCCAGCTATTTCCTGAGGGTCTCTTGACCTGGCGCAATACCTGTCCAGTTTTTTGTTCAGGCGGGACGCCATCATGTCCACCTTTGGTCTTTCCCAACGGTGCACAATCATGTGGAAACAACTTCTCGATGAAGTCCCCACTCTCCCTGGTGGATGTCGTGCTGAGGAAGTCTGCTTCCCAGTTGTCCACTCCCGGAATGAAAACTGCTGACAGTGCTATCACATGATTTTCCGCCCAGCGAAGAATCCTTGCAGTTTCTGCCATTGTCCTCCTGCTTCTTGTGCCGCCCTGTCTGTTTACGTGGGCGACTGCCGTGATGTTGTCCCACTGGATCAATACCGGCTGACCTTGAAGCAGAGGTCTTGCTAAGCTTAGAGCATTGTAAATTGCTCTTAGCTCCAGTATATTTATGCGGAGAGAAGTCCCCAGACTTGATCACACTCCCTGGAAATTTTTTCCCTGTGTGACTGCTCCCCAGCCTTTCAAGCTGGAATCCGTGGTCACCAGGACCCAGTCCTGAATGCATAACTGTGGCACTTTAGTAGATGAGCACTCTGCAGCCACCACAGAAGAGACACCCTTGTCCTTGGAGACAGGGTTATCCGCTGATGCATCTGAAGATGCGATCCGGACCATTTGTCCAGCAGATCCCACTGAAAAGTTCTTGCGTGAAATCTGCCGAATGGAATCGCTTCGTAAGAAGCCACCATTTTTCCCAGGACCCTTGTGAAATGATGCACTGACACTTTTCCTGGTTTTTGGAGGTTCCTGACTAGCTCGGATAACTCCCTGGCTTTCTCCTCCGGGAGAAACACCTTTTTCTGGACTGTGTCCAGAATCATCCCTAGGGACAGCAGACATGTCGTCGGAGACAGCTGCGATTTTGGAATATTTAGAATCCACCCGTGCTGTCGTAGAACTACTTGAGATAGTGCTACTCCGACCTCCAACTGTTCTCTGGACCTTGCCCTTATCAGGAGATCGTCCAAGTAAGGGATAATTAAGACGCCTTTTCTTTGAAGAAGAATCATCATTTCGGCCATTACCTTGGTAAAGACCCGGGGTGCCGTGGACAATCCAAACGGCAGCGTCTGAAACTGATAGTGACAGTTTTGTACCACGAACCTGAGGTACCCTTTGTGAGAAGGGCAAATTTGGACATGGAGGTAAGCATCCTTGATGTCCAGGGACACCATATAGTCCCCTTCTTCCTGGTTCGCTATCACTGCTCTGAGTGACTCCATTTAGAATAGGTCTCACCGAGCCGTCTGGCTTCACTACCACAATATAGTGTGGAATAATACCCCTTTACTTGTTGTAGGAGGGGTACTTTGATTATCACCTGCTGGGAATACAGCTTGTGAATTGTTTCCAATACTGCCTCCCTGTCGGAGGTAGACGTTGGTAAAGCAAACTTCAGGAACCTGCGAGAGGGAGACGTCTCGAATTTCCAATCTGTACCCCTGGGATACTACTTGTAGGATCCAGGGGTCCACTTGCGAGTGAGCCCACTGCGTGCTGAAACTCTTGAGACGACCCCCCACCGCACCTGTTTGTACGGCCCCAGCGTCATGCTGAGGACTTGGCAGAAGCGGTGGAAGGCTTCTGTTCCTGGGAATGGGCTGCCTGCTGCAGTCTTCTTCCCTTACCTCTATCCCTGGGCAGATATTATGGGGACGAAAGGACTGAGGCTGAAAAGACTATGTCTTTTTCTGCTGAGATGTGACTTGGGGTAAAAAAGGTGGATTTTCTAGCTGTTGCCGTGGCCACCAGGTCCGATGGACCGACCCCAAATAACTCCTCCCCTTTATACGGCAATACTTCCATGTGCCGTTTGGAATCTGCATCACCTGACCACTGTCGTGTCCAGAAACATCGTCTGGCAGATATGGACATCGCACTTACTCTTGATGCCAGAGTTTCGCATATATAGAAATGCATCTTTTAAATGCTCTATAGTCAATAAAATACTGTCCCTGTCAAGGGTATCAATATTTCCAGTCAGGGAATCCGACCAAGCCACCCCAGCGCTGCCCATCCAGGCTGAGGCGATCGCTGGTCGCAGTATAACACCAGTATGTGTGTATATACTTTTTAGGATATTTTCCAACCTCCTATCAGTTGGCTCCTTGAGGGCGTCCGTATCTGGAGACGGTAACGCCACTTGTTTTTATAAGCGTGTGAGCGCCTTATCCACCCTAAGGTGTGTTTCCCAACGCGCCATAACTTCTGGCGGGAAAAGGTATACCGCCAATAATTTTCTATCGGGGGAAACCCACGCATCATCATCACACTTCATTTAATTTATCTGATTCAGGAAAAACCACATGTAGTTTTTTCACACTCCACATAATACCCTTTTTTGTGGTACTTGTAGTATCAGAAATATGTAACATCTCCTTCATTGCCCTTAACAAGTAACGTGTGGCCCTAAAGGAAAATACGTTTGTTTCTTCACCGTCGACACTGGAGTCAGTGTCCGTGTCTGTGTCGACCGACTGAGGTAAAAGGACGTTTTAACGCCCCTGACGGTGTTTTAGACGCCTGGACAGGTACTAATTGGTTTGCCGGCCGTCTCATGTCGTCAACCGACTGTCACGATCCGGGTATCTGGACGCCATTTCTTACCCATCAGATGCCTCCTAAGGCTGGCTCAGCGCTCCAGGACCGGATCCCATCTGTTATCCTAATGTTCACATTCCTGCATCCTCTCCTGTCTCTCTGAGACGCTGTCACAGTAACGCCTTATTACATCTGGCATGGCGTCTCCCGCGGCCTCCGCCGCCGTCCCTGAGCTTCTGCATGCAGAGTGTCAGAGTGGCGATTACGTCAGCCGCGGCCTCCGCTGTGTCCGCGTGGTTGGATGTGCACTTGTCAGCCTGGCGTCTCCTGTCTCCAGTGGCCGGCGCCGCCATTACTGTTTTCATTACCACATGGATTACAAACCAAACTTCCCTCCAAGTGTCTGCATGGGCGCAGCCATCTTGGATTCTGTCAGCTGGTCATTTCCTCCAATCTGTTGTCAGTATTGTTAATCTGCATAATTGCCTAGCCAATCCCTTCCTTGCTGCAGGTATAAATACACTGTGCCTGAGCAAGGAAGGCGTCAGTGCTTTGGTTGTCAAACCTAGTTCCTGTTTGTCTCTCTCCTGTGATTGTCTTCCAGGTTCCAGCTCCTGTCTCAAGACTTCCACCATAGAGACCCGCACCAGCATTCCACCTGCGGTGTAGCCTGACTCTCCAATCCATTGTGGATTCATCTGTTTCCAGCTACAACATTACCTGCTTCCAGCTCAGCTTCCAGCAGAGTACAGCTTCCCTTAAAGGGCCGGTGTCCTTTCTACACTTTACCACTCTCCACCGGTATTATTATTTCTCCGCTCTCAAGTTCTACATTTCAGTTCATATTTCATCGCTCCCAAGTTCATTTATTATTTAACTGGTTCCAGCCAGTATCCACTCCGTGCTAACAACAGTCTGGTTCCAGCCAGTATCCACAGCAGCTGTTTTACCTTCAGCAACCCAGCTTTTCCTGGAACACCAGCTGGCACAATCCTGGGTTATCTCCATTGCTACAGTCGGGCCTGGTAAGGACTTTCCATCTAGAAGATCATAAGAACTATCTCACACTACCAGTGCCCTGTGGCTCCTGCCATCCTGTAGTACCCAGGAACTGTATTTATTATTTGCTGACTTTTACGTTTTCTTTTACTGCTGCTGTGTTGCGGAGTTGTCATAATAAACATCATTGACTTTTATCTAAGTTGTCGTGGTCACGCCTTCGGGCAGTTATTATTCATGTTACTTACATGTCCAGGGGTCTGATACAACCTCCCAGGTTCCGGTACATCTCAGCCCCTACAACTGAGGCTGCCTCCCGTCAGCTCAGGCCCTCAGTTGTGACAGTAAGCACTGACCTAATGAATCCAGCCGGAGACCAGGATCAAGCGGCCAGGCCGATGCAAGAACTGGCAGCCCGACTAGAACATCAGGAGGCTGCACAGGGCCACATCATCCGCTGTCTCCAGGATCTCTCTACTCGGCTGGATGGGATTCAGACAACTCTCCGTTGATCAGGCGCATCTGGTGCGTCAACCACAGTGACTCCAGCTATAACCCCACCCACCTTACCCATTTCTGCTCCACGTCTTCATCTTCCAACGCCAGCAAAATTTGACGGATCTCCAAGATTCTGCAGGGGATTTCTCAACCAGTGTGAGATTCAGTTTGAGCTACAACCTGGCAATTTTCCCAGTGACCGTACAAAAATTGCCTACATCATCTCTCTTCTCAGTGGCTCCGCCCTTGACTGGGCATCACCGTTATGGGAGAGGTCCGACACCCTGCTATCTTCTTACACTGCATTCGTGTCAACATTCAGGCGCATCTTCGACGAGCCAGGCCGGGTAACCTCAGCTTCATCCGAGATTCTCCGTTTACGCCAGGGGTCACGTACTGTAGGACAATATCTGATACAGTTCCAGATCCTGGCATCCGAACTGGCATGGAACGACGAGGCCCTGTATGCTGCATTCTGGCATGGCTTATCTGAGCTTATTAAAGATGAGTTAGCTACCAGAGACTTACCTTCTAAGTTAGATGAGCTAATCTCACTCTGCACGAAAGTTGATTTACGTTTCAGAGAGAGAGCAACTGAGCGTGGAAGATCATCTGCTCCAAAATCTTCTGCTCCTCCTCCTCGTCAACTGTCACCATCTAAAGATGAGCCCATGCAAATTGGCCGTTCCCGTTTAACTCCTGCTGAGCGCCGAAGACGTCTCTCTGAGTCTCTTTGTCTTTACTGTGCAGCTCCGTCTCACACCATCAATGCCTGTCCCGAACGTCCGGGAAAACTCCAAACCCTAGCTCGCCCAGGAGAGGGCCGGCTAGGAGTAATGATCTCCTCTCCATCTCCTCATGATTGTAATCTCCCAGTCTCGCTTCAAGTTGCTCAACGTTATCGGAACGTCATTGCTCTCCTTGATTCCGGAGCAGCTGGGAACTTTATTACTGAAGCCTATGTTAAACGGTGGTCCCTACCCACCGAGAGACTTCCTTCCTCCTTTTCCTTAACTGCCGTGGATGGCAGTAAAATTTTTGATACTGTTATTGCTCTAAGGACTCTACCAGTTCGTCTGAGAGTGGGAGTTCTTCATTCCGAACTTATTTCACTTTCAATCCTGGCATGGGGTTCCTCCTGTGCAGAGACATGTTTGTTTAAAGTATTGCCTGTCTGTTCTTCCTCCCCCAGGTCGTCTGATGTTCCACCTCCTCCATATCAAGATTTCACGGATGTGTTCAGTAAAGCTTCTGCTGATATCCTTCCTCCTCATAGAGAATGGGACTGCCCGATTGATCTCGTTCCAGGGAAGGTTCCACCTCGAGGCCGAACTTATCCGTTGTCTCTGCCTGAGACGCATTCTATGGAGGAATACATTAAAGAGAACCTAGCAAAGGGGTTCATTCGACCTTCTTCTTCCCCAGCCGGCGCAGGCTTCTTTTTTGTAAAAAAGAAAGATGGTGGTCTGCGGCCGTGCATCGACTACAGAGGTTTGAATGACATTACCATCAAGAACCGTTATCCTTTACCCCTGATTACTGAGCTCTTTGACAGAGTTAGCGGAGCTACCATCTTTACAAAGCTGGACTTGCGAGGTGCATACAATCTCATCCGGATCCGTGAGGGTGACGAGTGGAAGACCGCCTTTAACACCCGTGACGGACATTATGAGTACCTCGTCATGCCCTTCGGATTGAGCAATGCTCCAGCTGTCTTCCAGCATTTTGTCAATGAGATTTTCAGAGACATTCTATACCGTCATGTCGTGGACTATCTAGACGATATCCTCATTTTTGCCAACGATTTAGAGGAACATCGTTTTTGGGTTAAAGAGGTTCTGTCCCGTCTCCGTGTCAATCATCTCTATTGCAAATTAGAAAAATGCGTCTTTGAAGTCAAGTCCATTCCGTTTCTAGGGTACATTGTGTCCGGTTCCGGACTAGAGATGGATCCTGAGAAACTACAAGCAATTCAGAATTGGCCGGTACCCTTAACCCTCAAAGGGGTCCAGAGGTTCTTAGGGTTCGCCAATTATTACCGAAAGTTTATACGAGACATTTCCACCATTGTGGCGCCTATTACTGCTTTCACCAAGAAGGGTGCTAACCCGTCCAAGTGGTCTGAAGAAGCCATGCAAGCTTTTCATCTTTTAAAACAGAGGTTCATCTCTGCGCCTGTCCTGAAACAGCCTGACATCGACTCTCCTTTCATCCTAGAGGTGGATGCCTCCTCCGTTGGAGTAGGAGCGGTGTTATCTCAGAGGGCTAAAGATGGCCATTTACATCCTTGCAGTTTCTTCTCCCGGAAGTTCTCCCCAGCTGAGCGCAACTATGCCATTGGCGACCAGGAGTTGCTAGCCATCAAGCTCGCTCTAGAAGAGTGGAGGTATCTGTTGGAGGGAGCTTCTCATTTAATCACCATACTTACAGACCACAAGAACCTTTTATACCTGAAGGGCGCACAATGTCTCAACCCTCGTCAGGCCAGATGGGCACTTTTCTTTTCCAGGTTCGACTTTAAACTCCAGTTCTGTCCGGGCTCTCAGAATCGCAAGGCCGATGCCCTTTCCCGCTCATGGGAGCAAGAAAATGAGTCAGAGTCTTCAGACAAGCATCCTATTATAAATCCGTTGGCATTCTCCACGGTAGGGATGGACTCTACGCCCCCATCAGGGAAAAGTTTTGTGAAGCCGATGCTAAGGAAGAAGCTCATGCATTGGGCCCATGCTTCCCGTTTTGCCGGACATACAGGTATCCAAAAAACCCTGGAGTTTATCTCTAGGTCCTATTGGTGGCCAACTCTGAAAAAGGACGTCTTGGAGTTTATTGCATCTTGCCCAAAGTGTGCCCAACATAAAGTATCCCGCCAGTCGCCTGCGGGGCAACTGGTTCCACTATCCGTTCCCCGTCGACCATGGACCCACTTGTCGATGGATTTCATTACAGACTTACCCATGTGCAACAAGTTCAATACCATCTGGGTGGTAGTTGACCGGTTCACCAAGATGGCACACTTCATTCCTCTCACCGGTCTTCCGTCAGCTTCCAAGTTGGCTCAAGTATTCATACAAGAGATCTTCCGACTCCACGGTCTTCCTGAAGAAATTATCTCAGATCGAGGAGTTCAATTCACAGCCAAATTCTGGCGAAGTTTATGTCAAGTCCTCCAAGTCAAGCTAAAGTTTTCCACGGCTTACCATCCTCAGACCAATGGTCAAACCGAGAGGGTGAATCAGGACTTGGAGGCCTTCCTCCGCATCTATGTGTCCTCCTCTCAAGATGACTGGGTTCAATTACTTCCCTGGGCCGAGTTCTGTCATAACAACCAGTATCATTCTTCATCTGCTTCAACACCATTCTTCACTAACTTTGGATTCCACCCTAAAGTTCCTGAGTTCCAACCGCTTCCAGCAACTTCTGTTCCCGCAGTGGATATCACCTTGCATCAGTTTGCCAATATCTGGAAGAGCGTACGATCAGCTCTGCTCAAGGCATCGTTCAGGTACAAGAAGTTTGCGGATAAGAAGCGTCGAGCAGTTCCTGCTCTCAAGGTGGGTGATCGGGTATGGTTATCCACGAAGAATTTGAGGTTAAGAGTTCCCAGTATGAAGTTTGCACCTCGCTATATCGGTCCTTTCAAGATTGAACAAGTCATCAATCCTGTTGCTTACAGACTCCAGTTGCCTCCCTTCTTAAAAATACCCAGGACATTCCATGTTTCCCTGTTGAAACCGCTGATCTTGAATCGGTTTCATTCCTCACTTCCTCCAACTCCGAAAGTCCAAACTCAACGAGGCGTTGA
Organism: Pseudophryne corroboree; assembly: GCF_028390025.1. Taxonomy (NCBI): domain Eukaryota; kingdom Metazoa; phylum Chordata; class Amphibia; order Anura; family Myobatrachidae; genus Pseudophryne; species Pseudophryne corroboree. Next base: position 1,053,725,560 of record NC_086445.1, read on the forward strand.
GTATGAAGTGGCCAAGATCCTGGACTCACGTCACCGTTACGGTCAACTACAATATCTTATTGACTGGAAGGGTTATGGTCCTGAGGAACGTTCATGGACCAATGCTTCTGATGTCCATGCTCCTGCCTTGGTCCGGAGATTCCATTCCAAGTTTCCTCAAAAGCCAAAGACGTGTCCTGGGGCCACTCCTAAAGGGGGGGGTGCTGTCACGATCCGGGTATCTGGACGCCATTTCTTACCCATCAGATGCCTCCTAAGGCTGGCTCAGCGCTCCAGGACCGGATCCCATCTGTTATCCTAATGTTCACATTCCTGCATCCTCTCCTGTCTCTCTGAGACGCTGTCACAGTAACGCCTTATTACATCTGGCATGGCGTCTCCCGCTGCCTCCGCCGCCGTCCCTGAGCTTCTGCATGCAGAGTGTCAGAGTGGCGATTACGTCAGCCGCGGCCTCCGCTGTGTCCGCGTGGTTGGATGTGCACTTGTCAGCCTGGCGTCTCCTGTCTCCAGTGGCCGGCGCCGCCATTACTGTTTTCATTACCACATGGATTACAAACCAAACTTCCCTCCAAGTGTCTGCATGGGCGCAGCCATCTTGGATTCTGTCAGCTGATCATTTCCTCCAATCTGTTGTCAGTATTGTTAATCTGCATAATTGCCTAGCCAATCCCTTCCTTGCTGCAGGTATAAATACACTGTGCCTGAGCAAGGAAGGCGTCAGTGCTTTGGTTGTCAAACCTAGTTCCTGTTTGTCTCTCTCCTGTGATTGTCTTCCAGGTTCCAGCTCCTGTCTCAAGACTTCCACCATAGAGACCCGCACCAGCATTCCACCTGCGGTGTAGCCTGACTCTCCAATCCATTGTGGATTCATCTGTTTCCAGCTACAACATTACCTGCTTCCAGCTCAGCTTCCAGCAGAGTACAGCTTCCCTTAAAGGGCCGGTGTCCTTTCTACACTTTACCACTCTCCACCGGTATTATTATTTCTCCGCTCTCAAGTTCTACATTTCAGTTCATATTTCATCGCTCCCAAGTTCATTTATTATTTAACTGGTTCCAGCCAGTATCCACTCCGTGCTAACAACAGTCTGGTTCCAGCCAGTATCCACAGCAGCTGTTTTATCTTCAGCAACCCAGCTTTTCCTGGAACACCAGCTGGCACAATCCTGGGTTATCTCCATTGCTACAGTCGGGCCTGGTAAGGACTTTCCATCTAGAAGATTATAAGAACTATCTCACACTACCAGTGCCCTGTGGCTCCTGCCATCCTGTAGTACCCAGGAACTGTATTTATTCTTTGCTGACTTTTACGTTTTCTTTTACTGCTGCTGTGTTGCGGAGTTGTCATAATAAACATCATTGACTTTTATCTAAGTTGTCGTGGTCACGCCTTCGGGCAGTTATTATTCATGTTACTTACATGTCCAGGGGTCTGATACAACCTCCCAGGTTCCGGTACATCTCAGCCCCTACAACTGAGGCTGCCTCCCGTCAGCTCAGGCCCTCAGTTGTGACACCGACCTTGCAGCGTGTTGACATTATCACGTAATTCCTTAAATAAGCCATCCATTCCGGTGTCGACTCCCTAGAGAGTGACATCACCATTACCGGCAATTGCTCCGCCTCCTCACCAACATCATCCTCATACATGTCGACACACAAGTACCGACACACAGCACACACACAGGGAATGCTCTGATAGAGGACAGGACCCCACTAGCCCTTTGGGGAGACAGAGGGAGAGTTTGCCAGCACACACCAAAAACGCTATATTATACAGGGACAACCTTTATATAAGTGTTTTTCCCTTATAGCATTTTAATATATATATACATATCGCCAAATAAGTGCCCCCCCTCTCTGTTTTAACCCTGTTTCTGTAGTGCAGTGCAGGGGAGAGCCTGGGAGCCTTCCCACCAGCCTTTCTGTGAGGGAAAATGGCGCTGTGTGCTGAGGAGAATAGGCCCCGCCCCCTTTTCGGCTGGCTTCTTCTCCCGTTTTTCTGAGACCTGGCAGGGGTTAAATACATCCATATAGCCTCCAGGGGCTATATGTGATGTATTTTTAGCCAGAATAAGGTATTATACATTGCTGCCCAGGGCGCCCCCAGCAACGCCCTGCACCCTCCGTGACCGTTGGTGTGAAGTGTGTGACAACAATGGCGCACAGCTGCAGTGCTGTGCGCTACCTTCATGAAGACTGAAAAGCCTTCTGCCGCCGGTTTCTGGACCTTCAATCTTCAGCATCTGCAAGGGGGGTCGGCGGCGCGGCTCCGGGACGAACCCCAGGGTGAGACCTGTGTTCCGACTCCCTCTGGAGCTAATGGTGTCCAGTAGCCTAAGAAGCCAATCCATCCTGCACGCAGGTGAGTTGAACTTCTCTCCCCCAAGTCCCTCGATGCAGTGAGCCTGTTGCCAGCAGGACTCACTGAAAATAAAAAACCTAAAAACTTTTTCTAAGCAGCTCCTTAAGAGAGCCACCTAGATTGCACCCTGCTCGGACGGGCACAAAAACCTAACTGAGGCTTGGAGGAGGGTCATAGGGGGAGGAGCCAGTACACACCACCTGATCCTAAAGCTTTAGTTTTGTGCCCTGTCTCCTGCGGAGCCGCTAATCCCCATGGTCCTGACGGAGTCCCCAGCATCCACTTAGGACGTCAGAGAAACCTAAATAAACTTTCTTTCTAGGTGCTCAGGAGAGCCCCTAGTGTGCATCCAGCTCGGCCGGGCACAAGAATCTAACTGAGGTCTGGAGGAGGGTCTTAGTGGGAGGAGCCAGTGCACACCAGTAGTCTAAAAGCTTTCTTTGTAGTTGTGCCCAGTCTCCTGCGGAGCCGCTAATCCCCATGGTCCTTACGGAGTCCCCAGCATCCACTTAGGACGTTAGAGAAATACACTGTGTAATAGGTTCTACAGGAAGCCAGGTGTGCGCCGAAGGAACCTTCCCGTAGGAAACATAGCTACATAAACACTACCTGTATACCTATATATAGTGCTGCCTGTAAGGAGCACCGATGCCACCCCACACACAAAGCCGTCAGTAAGGAGCCCATGTCGCCCCACACACACGGCAGTCAGTAAGAGAGAAACGTTAGACTGTGGTAAAACACATGTATTCTGGTTACTCTTTATACAAGCTTCCACCTTAGTAAAGGTATAGGATACCAAAAAATAAATAGTGCTGTTACCTAAAAATCCCATAATATAGTAAAGGCCAGCACATCTAGAAGACAGGTCTTACCAAACTGGTGCAACGTCCGAGAAGGTGCTGAACCGGTGACCGGAGCAGAATCCTCCCGTGGGGTATATTACAGAGGGGGGGGTGGACATAGGACATCTCCGAATAGCAGCAAGGTATATTCCAGAGAGAGTGGGGGAGGGGCACAAGGAGCTATAGCGAGCTATACAAACTATAACCAGGGCTGTACACCGACTGATCCCAGATATGTACCTCACATTGTACTAGGTTATATCCAGGATCAAGTCAGTGTGAGGTATACTCTGATATGTACCTCACATTGTACTAGGTTATATCCAGGATCCGTCAGCGTGAGGTATACTCTGATATGTACCTCGCATTGTACTAGGTTATATCCAGGATCCGTCAGCGTGAGGTATACTCTGATATGTACCTCACATTGTACTAGATTATATCCAGGATCAGTCAGTGTGAGGTATACTCTGATGTGTACCTCGCACTGTACTAGGTTATATCCAGGATCAGTCAGTGTGAGGTATACTCTGATATGTACCTTGCATTGTACTAGGTTATATCCAGGATCAGTCAGCGTGAGGTATACTCCGATATGTACCTTACATTGTACTAGGTTATATCCAGGATCAGTCAGCGTGAGGTATACTCTGATATGTACCTCACATTGTACTAGGTTATATCCAGGATCAGTCAGTGTGAGGTATACTCTGATATGTACCTCACATTGTACTAGGTTATATCCAGGATCAGTCAGTGTGAGGTATACTCTGATGTGTACCTCACATTGTACTAGGTTATATACAGGATCGGTCAGCGTGAGGTATACTCGGATATGTACCTCACATTGTACTAGGTTATATCCAGGATCAGTCAGTGTGAGGTATACTCTGATATGTACCTCACATTGTACTAGGTTATATCCAGGATCGGTCAGCGTGAGGTATACTCGGATATGTACCTCACATTCGGTCAGCGTGAGGTATACTCTGATATGTACCTCACATTCGGTCAGCGTGAGGTATACTCTGATATGTACCTCACATTGTACTAGGTTATATCCAGGATCCGTCAGCGTGAGGTATACTCTGATATGTACCTCGCATTGTACTAGGTTATATCCAGGATCCGTCAGCGTGAGGTATACTCTGATATGTACCTCACATTGTACTAGGTTATATCCAGGATCAGTCAGTGTGAGGTATACTCTGATGTGTACCTCGCACTGTACTAGGTTATATCCAGGATCAGTCAGTGTGAGGTATACTCTGATATGTACCTCACATTGTACTAGGTTATATCCAGGATCAGTCAGCGTGAAGTATACTCTGATATGTACCTCACATTCTACTAGGTTATATCCAGGATCAGTCAGTGTGAGGTATACTCTGATATGTACCTCACATTGTACTAGGTTATATCCAGGATCGGTCAGCGTGAGGTATACTCGGATATGTACCTCACATTCGGTCAGCGTGAGGTATACTCTGATATGTACCTCACATTGTACTAGGTTATATCCAGGATCGGTCAGCGTGAGGTATACTCTGATGTGTACCTCACATTGTACTAGGTTATATCCAGGATCCGTCAGCGTGAGGTATACTCTGATATGTACCTCGCACTGTACTAGGTTATATCCAGGATCAGTCAGTGTGAGGTATACTCTGATATATACCTCACATTGTACTAGGTTATATCCAGGATCAGTCAGCGTGAGGTATACTCTGATATATACCTCACATTGTACTAGGTTATATCCAGGATCAGTCAGCGTGAGGTATACTCTGATATGTACCTCGCACTGTACTAGGTTATATCCAGGATCAGTCAGTGTGAGGTATACTCTGATATATACCTCACATTGTACTAGGTTATATCCAGGATCAGTCAGCGTGAGGTATACTCTGATATATACCTCACATTGTACTAGGTTATATCCAGGATCAGTCAGCGTGAGGTATACTCTGATATATACCTCACATTGTACTAGGTTATATCCAGGATCAGTCAGCGTGAGGTATACTCTGATATGTACCTCACATTGTACTAGGTTATATCCAGGATCAGTCAGCGTGAGGTATACTCTGATATGTACCTTGCATTGTACTAGGTTATATCCAGGATCAGTCAGCGTGAGGTATACTCTGATATGTACCTTGCATTGTACTAGGTTATATCCAGGATCAGTCAGCGTGAGGTATACTCCGATATGTACCTCACATTGTACTAGGTTATATCCAGGATCCGTCAGCGTGAGGTATACTCTGATATGTACCTTGCATTGTACTAGGTTATATCCAGGATCAGTCAGTGTGAGGTATACTCTGATATGTACCTCACATTGTACTAGGTTATATCCAGGATCAGTCAGCGTGAGGTATACTCTGATATGTACCTCACATTCTACTAGGTTATATCCAGGATCAGTCAGTGTGAGGTATACTCTGATATGTACCTCACATTCTACTAGGTTATATCCAGGATCAGTCAGTGTGAGGTATACTCTGATATGTACCTCACATTGTACTAGGTTATATCCAGGATCCGTCAGCGTGAGGTATACTCTGATATGTACCTTGCATTGTACTAGGTTATATCCAGGATCAGTCAGCGTGAGGTATACTCCGATATGTACCTCACATTGTACTAGGTTATATCCAGGATCCGTCAGCGTGAGGTATACTCTGATATGTACCTTGCATTGTACTAGGTTATATCCAGGATCAGTCAGCGTGAGGTATACTCCGATATGTACCTCACATTGTACTAGGTTATATCCAGGATCCGTCAGCGTGAGGTATACTCTGATATGTACCTTGCATTGTACATGTTTATATCCAGGATTGGGCAGCATTAGGTAGATGCTGATATAATCTAGTACAATGTGAGGTACACATAAGCGTATACCTCACACTGACCGATCTCGCATACTAGTACAACGCGAGGTACACATCAGCGTATACCTCACGCTGACCGATCTTGCATACTAATACAATGCGAGGTACACATCAGCGTATACCTCACGCTGACCGATCTTGTATACTAATACAATGCGAGGTACACATCAGCGCATACCTCACGCTGACCACTCCTGCATACTAGTACAACGCGAGGTACACATCAGCGTATACCTCACGCTGACGGATCTTGCATACTTATACAATGCGAGGTACACATCAGCGCATACCTCACACTGACTGATCCCAGATACTAGTACAACGCGAGGTACACATCAGCGTATACCTCACGCTGACCGATCACGCATACTAGTGCAATGTGAGGTACACATCAGCGTATACCTCACATTGGCCGATCCCAGATACTAGTACAATGGTTGTGTCTATGTTGCCTTCGTGCAAAGGACCTGGATGTGACAAAACGAGTGGGCAGGAGACAACTTCCGCCCTTACAGCTCCTAAATGTTTCCTTTGTTCTCCGTTCGTTTAGGGTATTTTTTTTTTCTATGCAGCATTGGACCCCTCGCGGGCTCGCTTCGCTCGCCACGCATCGGGCTCGGTGTCTCGCTCCGCTTGCCACACTTTTCTATTCCAAATAGATTGTGACATGGACCCAGGGGGTTATGGGAAAGGTCCTTAGCGCGAAGAGAATCTAGACGCAACCCTAGTACAATGAGATTTACTGATACATCTAGTGTTGAATCAAACATTGGCCAATCCTGGTGGACTCTGGTACATAGATGTAATGATATGTAAGGACTTAACATTAACCAATCCAGACTTAATCTGATACGTTTGATGATGAGGTCACAGCGTGAATATGACATCAGGCAATGATAAATATGGATTTTGTATAATATGAAATGATGAGCACCCAGAATTGGTAAATCCAGGAATGAATAATAAGTGAGTTCTTGCCATGGACCCAATAATAGTCAACCAGTATGAGATAATGAGGTCTCACCATCCACCTGATGTCAGACAATACATTATATAACCTCTTATAACATGAGGTCTCACCAGCCACCTGATGTCAGACAATACATTATATAACCTCTTATAACATCAGATGAGGTCTCACCATCCACCTGATGTCAGACAATACATTATATAACCTCGTGTAACATCAGATGAGGTTATAACGTGAGATAATGAGGTCTCAGCATCCACCTGTCAGACAATACATTATATAACCTTGTATAACATGATGTGAGGTCACAACGTGAGATAAGGAGGTCTCACCATCCACTTGATGTCAGACAATACATTAGATAACCTTGTATAACATCAGATGAGGTCATAACATGAGCTAATGAGGTCTCACCATCCACTTGATGTCAGACAATACATTATATAACTTCATATAACATGATGTGAGGTCACAACATGAGATAATGAGGTCTCACCATCTACCTAATATCAGACAATACATTATATAACCTCTTATAACATGAGATGAGATCTCACCATCCACCTGATGACAGACAATACTTTACATAACCTCGTATAACATGATGTGAGGTCACAACATGAGATAATGAGGTCTCACCATCCACCTGATGTTAGACAATACATTATATAACCTCATATAATATGAGATAAGGTCACGGCATGAAGTCGATCATGGCCAATGCATGGTATGAACGTGAGATAATGAGGGCCTAGCAGAGACATTACATTGGCCAATCTCCGGTATAAAATGAGACAATATGAGAGCCCGAGGTCGGTGCATGAGCTGAACATTATCAGAGTATAAGCTGGTAGAGATGAGATCAGGATCTGAGGTTACTCATTACTGGGAGGTCTCGCATCTACCACCCATGACACAGAGATAAAGGCCCCTCTGTCTCTCACCATATACCCCAACATGTAACGCCCCAGTTACCGGGTGATGATGGCGAGAGAAGTAACAGCGCGAAATTACATGCACAGCGTTATGAATAGCACACCACTGCCATGGCGTAGGTCAGATTGAGCGCCGCAGATAGTCACACAGTCCAGCAGAGCTTTGCTGTAATAGTCCAGAGCTTCCATTTCATCCAGGTGTCTTGTAAAGTGATACTGAGCATACAGCTTCCAGTCCAGGCCCCACACCCAGCTGTACATACATAATACAGATTTGGCTCCGCCCGCTGCGGGGCGCTGTGTCATGTGACATTGACCTCCAGCACATGGTCGTCCATACTGGGAATAACTAGGATTTGGCGTCCCGCACTGCTATTGCAGACCTGCCCAGCATGGAACGGTTGAAGTCGGGGCATTGGAAGTCCTTTCTGCTCTGCTGAGGAGCTGGTGGGCCCTGGAGAAAGAGAGCTGCTTTCTGTCCGCCCACTGGGAACCTCACAAGGGTCCTCCACTGATACAGAGTCATTCTCCATCCAGCTGTCTGTGGAAATGCAGAAACAGAGTGTTTAAGCAATAATGGTCACCCCAGCAGTGTACAATGAATTTAGGGTGTCAGGAAGGAGTCTGGGCCTACATGCCAGGAATGGATCAGTCTTGGGAATGAAATGTCCTGATATGAGAGATGTCTGTAGAATTGTAGAAAGTGTCTATTATAACAGTAGGGGTCCCCGTCTTTATTACACCCCTAACGCTATAAGGGGAATAGGTCAGGCAATGCCACGTTTTAGTGTTTGTTAACAGCTCTGTGTTAATAAGCTGAACGTTTGTAAAATCAGGATTTTGGTACTTACCGATAAATCCCTTTCTCCGATTCCACAGGGGACACTGGAGCGCAGTTACAATGGGGATATAGTAGGCAGTAACTGGGAGCTGGCACTTTAAATCTCTAACACTGTGGCTAGCTCCTCCCCTACTATGTCCCCCCTCCAAGCCAGTCTACGTAAAACTGTGCCCGAGGAGAGCTGGAATAGACAATCGTTTAAGTAGAGGAGGTTAACGCCGCCATGTAAACCAGGATAACACAAAACAAACCTGGAAACCTAACCTAACAAAAGGTTAACCTGAACCAAACAAGCAGTCACATAGTGATCTGCAAACCGTTAAGCGAAAAAGGAGGAAACAGCGCTGGGTAGGCGTCCAGTGTCCCCTGTGGAATCGGAGAAAGGGATTTATCGGTAAGTACCAAAATCCTGATTTCTCCTTCATCCACTAGGGGACACTGGAGCGCAGTTACAATGGGGACGTCCCAGAGCTCCCAAGACGGGAGGGAGTGGCTGAGAGTCCCGTAAAACCTCCCCCGTAAAACCGCTCGGCCAAACTGCGATGCAGAGGCCGCAAAAGTGTCAAACCTGTCAAATTTGACAAACGTATGTCGGCCCGACCAGGTAGCCGCACGACAAAGTAGTCATGGAGACTCCGCGGGCAGCCGCCCACAAGGGCCCCACAGAGCGCGTAGAGTGCGCCGAAATTGAAGACGAAGGTTCTCGAGAAACCGCCAAATAAGCCTGTCTGATGGTCAGCCGAATCCATCTGGACAACGCCTGCTTAGAAGCCGGCCAACCACGCTTGGCAGCATCGTACAGAACAAACAAGGACTCAGACTTCCGAATAGCCGAAGTCCTATCCACATAGACCTTGAGCGCCCTGACAACGTCCAACGATCTCGAATCCGGAGAGTCCACAGAGAGGGTCGGAACCACAAGTGGCTGATTGATGTGAAAATCGGACACCACCTTCAGTAAAAAAGACATGCGAGTACGGAGCTTGGCCCTATCAGCATGAAACACCAGGTAAGGAGGTCGACAAGAGAGAGCCCCAAGTTCCGACACCCGTCTGGCCGAAGCCAGAGCCAGGAGAAGGACCACCTTCCATGTGAGATATTTAATCTCCACCGACTCCAGAGGCTCAAATAACGAAGACTGCAGAAAAGAGAGGACCAGTTTGAGGTCCCATGGTGCTGTCGGAGGGCGAAAGGGAGGTTGTATTCGTAGAACCCCCTTTAAGAAGGTCTGAACTTCCGGCAGCAAGGCTAATTTCTTCTGGAAGAAAACCGAAAGAGCAGAGACCTGAACCTTTAATGAACCCAATCGTAGCCCTGCCGGAAAACCCGCCTGCAGAAAACTGAGAAGGCGGGCTAAGTGAAAAACTGAAGGTGAAAACTCTCGACGTTCACACCAGGCTACATAACCTTCCAAATGCGGTAGTAGTGAGACGATGTGACTGACCTAGCCTGGAGCATAGTAGGTATGGCCGTATGAGGAATCCCTTTCCTTTTCAAGATGGCCTTTTCAACAGCCACGCCGTCAAACGTAGCCTGCGTAAGTCTGGATAAAGAAAAAGACCCTGTTGTAGCAGATAGTCTCGTAGTGGCAGGGGCCAAGGCTCCGCTACTGACAACAGGTGTAGGGTGGAGTACCAAGTCCTGCGCGGCCAATCCGGAGCCACCAGGAGGACCAGTGCGTCTTCTCTCTTGATGCGTTGCAGAACCCGAGGCAACAACGGAAAAGGAGGACAGAGGTAAACGAACCGGAAATTCCAAGGAGCCGTGAGGGCATCCACGGCTGCCGCCGCCGGGTCCCGCGTCCGAGAGAAATAAAGAGGCAGTTGATGGTTCAGGCGGGACGTCATGAGGTCGATCTGTGGTCTTCCCCACCGGCGGACCAGCTGACAAAATACCTGGGGATTGAGTGACCACTCCCCCGGGTGCATGTCCTGGCGGCAGAAATAATCGGCTTCCCAATTGTCCACTCCCGGAATGATTATCGCCGACAAGGACAGAGCATACTCCTCTGCCCAGAGGAGGATGTTGGTGACTTCTCTCATTGCCGCACAGCTGCGAGTGCCGCCTTGACGGTTGATGTACGCTACCGTCGTGGCGTTGTCGGACTGAACTCTGCTCGACCGCGCAGCCAATGATGTGCCTGAAGTAGGGCGTTGTATACTGCCCGTAACTCGAGAATTTTTATGGGGAGAGCGGATTCAGAATCGACCAGCGCCCCTGAAACCAATGTTCGAGGGTCACTGCCCCCCAGCCTCGCAGACTTGCGTCTGTGGTGAGGAGAGTCCAATCCCAAACGCTGAACCGCCATCCTTCCAACAGATGTGTCGAATTGAGCCACCAGAGTAGCGACGCCCGTGCTTTTGGAGACAGCGTCATCCGCTGATGAAGAAATAGATGAGACCCTGACCACTGATGTAGAAGACACAGTTGGAAAGGTCGAGTGTGGAAGCGTCCGTATGGAAGAGCTTCGAACGCTGCTACCATCTTCCCCAGAAGGCGAATGCACAGATACACTGACACCCGACGGTGTCGAAGTACCGACCTCACCAGCGACTGCAGAGACAGGATCTTGTCCTGAGGAAGAAAAACTGTCTGACAGACCGTGTCGAGAATCATCCCCAAGAACAACCACCGTTGTGAGGGGCACAAGTGAGACTTCATGAAGTTCAGAATCCACCCGTGTCGAATCAGAAGGTCCTGGGTTATCCAGATATTTTGAAGTAACAGGTCTGCAGAGTGCGCCTTCAGTAGCAGATCGTCCAGATAGGGGACAATCGTCACACCTTGCTCCCGAAGCAGGGCCATCATGACCGCCAAACAAAGGAGTGCAGCCACACCACTGAGCCCTGCACGGTACTTTGCTGTATTAGGCACTGTTAATAAACTAAAAGTGCCTCCCACGACTAGTGCCCCCCAACACCCTACTGTAACTGCTCATTGTTCTGGTGACCCGCTCTTCTGATGAAAGATGCAGCATTAAGATGGCCGCCGGGCACTGAGATCACTCAGCGGGATTAGGCTCCGCCCCCCCCCCCCCCCCCCCCGGTTATGGCGCCAAATTCAAACTTGCTCAGGCGCTTGTGCATCCCTGCCGGGCCGCCGATGTGAGCCACGGCCGGGACCTCGGTACAGTGCTGAGCCGGGAAGGGAGGGGCATACTTACCGCTGCCCTGCTGCCGAATCTTCCGCTGACGGAGTGGCCCCGACACGCGCCGCACTCAGCAGTGTCCGGCCATCTCTGGAGAGCTCAAGTGTCTCCTTCAGCCTGGGGAACCCAGCCCAAGCCGCACGCAGCTGCGATGGGCCCCCGCCGGCAGCTCCCGCGGTGCAGACTGGCAGTGGCAGAGCTGACAGTCTGTGAAGAAATACGAAAAAAAAATTTTTTTAATCTTTAGAGCAATCCCAAGAGTGACCAGCTCCCTTGGGCACTAAAATAAGACTGGCTTAGAGGGGGGACATAGTAGGGGAGGAGCTAGTCACAGTGTTAGAGTTTTAAAGTGCCAGCTCCCAGTTACTGATTACTATATCCCCATTGTAACTGCGCTCCAGTGTCCCCTAGTGGATGAAGAAGAAATGACTTTATGAAAAATACACGAGTTACGGTAAAACATACCTTTGTTAACTCTTTCTTCAAGGTCCATACGGTCCACAGGGAATACCATGGGGTTGTAGGTGGTGGTAAAGGACCGGGCACCAAACAGATAAGCTTTTGGAATCCCAAGATACTCCGGTTCTTCCCCCCATAACCCCGCCTCCATGCTCAGGAATCCTCCGTTTTGTCAACAAGCTCAAGGCAGGAGCGGGATAGGAGAGAAGGAAGATTGTGGCACACACAAGAACACGAGTAGGGAACCAGTGAACAAGAAGTGTGACACATAGAAGCAAGATGCATCAGGGTGGGCGCCCTGTTTACCCAATGGACCTCAAAGGAAGAAAAAAAAAAAAAAGTTAACGAAGGTAAGTTTTACCATAACTCTCGTTTTCTTCTTCGGGTTCCATAGGGGGTCCACAGGGAATACCATGGGGATGTCCCAAAGCAGTTATTTTAATGGAGGGGATGCTCCTGAGCGGATAAAAGAATATGACGTCCGAAAGAAGCATCTTGGGAGGCAACTGCCCACGAGGGACCCACAGAGTGAGTAGAGCAAGCTGAGACTGTAGAGGGGCACAGGAAGGTCAGTTTCGGTGTACGCCTGTGAAATGGTCATACAAATCCATCTAGCCAGAGTCTGTTTGTCGGCTGGCCAACCCCTCTTGTGGAAGCCATAGAGGACAAATAGGGAGTCTGATTTCCAAAGAGAAGTGGTACGATCCACATAGATCCGAAGAGCCCAGACCACGTCAAGGGAGGCCTCTTCAGTCAAAAGGTTTGGAGAGAGAAAAGCCGGTACCATGATCTCCTCATTAAGATGGAACCGGGACACAACCAAGATAAATCATGGCTAGTTCTGAGAACAGCCCTGTCACGATGGAAAACAAGAAAGGGGGAGCGACAGGAGAGTGCTCCCAAATCTGATACCCTACGAGCAGATGCAATAGCCAGTAGGTAGATGGTTTTTGCCATTAGCCACTTCAGGTCCACAGAGTCCAGATGTTCAAACGGAGGCTCCGGAAGGTCTTTGAGGACCACCGATAAAGTCCAGGGTGTCTCCAGGACGGTTTAGGTAGGCTACTACTGTGTACAGGTTTTCCCTGAAGAACGTTATGTGCTATAAAAAGTGCTCTGTAGACGTCTTGTAACTTCCGGACATTGGGCCTAATTCAGACCTGATTGCAGCAAATTTGTTAGCTAATGGGCAAAACCATGTGCACTGCAGGTGGGGCAGATGTAACATGTGCAGAGAGAGTTAGATTTGGGTGGGGTGTATTCAAAATGAAATCTAAGTTGCAGTGTAAAAATAAAGCAGACAGTATTTACCCTGCACAGGAACAATATAACCCACCCAAATCTAACTTTCTCTGCACATGTTACATCCACCCCCCCTGCAGTGCACATGGTTTTTCCCATTAGCTAACAAATCTGCTGCTGCGATCAGGTCTGAATTAGGCCCACTGATTGGTAAGCAGTTTTCTGCTGGAGTCCAACAGCCCTGAAAGGAGAATCGTCCGGTGACTGCCCCCCAGCCACGGAGACTGGCATTCATGGTCAGCAATACCCAATCTGGAATCCAGAATTGTCGCCTCTTATCGAGGTGCGCCGTCTGGAGCCACCAGGTAACAGACAGACAGACCGCTGGAGAGAGAACCATCATCTGGGACCTGATCCGATGTGGTTGTCCATTCCAATGGGAAAAGATTAGGTGTTGTAGAGGCCTGTAGTGGAACTGGGCGTACTCCACCATGTCGAAGGTGGAGACCATAGATCACAGGACTTGCATGGCTGAGTGTATGGACGCCCAGTGACAGCTGAGCAAATGGCGTATCCATTGCTGTAATAAAGATATATACACACCCACCGGGATACAATCCCGGGAGTATACCAAGAGCGCTGCTTCCACCCCAATTTCTATATTATTATACACTTTCACAACTGATTTTATATTCTATCTTTTTTATTCAAATAAGAATCTTCCTCTATATATACACAAATAAAAAGAATTTAATCGTATACAATAAATGCTGCAGCATAAAGAATAAAAAAACAGTACAATTTACTTCCACATTAATATTACATCTAAAATCCTAAGAGGCTTGCTAGTATCCGGATCTCAGGCTTATATTAAAACCAGAAACAAATACAAAGTCGAGGACTGCGCTTCTTGCTTTACTTGATATAGTAAGCTGCTTATGGAGGAGTAAGAGGATTCCACGTTCCTCTCAATCTATACAAATACACAAAGCAAGGGTTACCTCCCAGCGCTAGTTCAATCAAGTATGATGTTGACTCACACCACTCAAAATTTCTTAGAGTTCTATTAGTAATAATAAAAATTACAAACAAATAAAAGTTTTTTCAATCTTTCTAATTTTATTAATTTAAGCAAAAAGAGAAATAGTGATCATCTATTCAATGAACATTTTTAAAAAATAACTAAAATATCGATAGTGATTCCTAATACCGGTATACTAAGACATGGACATAACATACATACATATAACATATATGGGCTAGTGATACGCCTATTTGCGATTTACTCACTTTCTTAGCCGTGAAATTTTTCAATCTAAATCCAATACACCTTGGATATATCACTCCAGTGTTTAGTTAAATTGCTGGAATAGCATAATTACATTCTAGAGTCTCCTTCTTGCGTTTTTTCTTCCTCTTAAATAATGCTAAAGTCAGTTTTTCAATAGGACATATCTCAAGGGGAGCAACAACATGTAAATTTCTCCTCTGTTGTTTCCCAAAGTTTTGTATCCAATCAAGACTTACTGTGTTCTCTTGTAGCAGGAAAGCATAAACAACAGGTGTCTGCCGGCAGACGTTTGCTGGTGCCTCTGTGATCTACTAGTTTCACCTGTCTAAGCAGGCTTCATCCTGATGAAGCCTGCTTAGACAGGTGAAACTAGTAGATCACAGAGGCACCAGCAAACGTCTGCCGGCAGACACCTGTTGTTTATGCTTTCCTGCTACAAGAGAACACAGTAAGTCTTGATTGGATACAAAACTTTGGGAAACAACAGAGGAGAAATTTACATGTTGTTGCTCCCCTTGAGATATGTCCTATTGAAAAACTGACTTTAGCATTATTTAAGAGGAAGAAAAAACGCAAGAAGGAGACTCTAGAATGTAATTATGCTATTCCAGCAATTTAACTAAACACTGGAGTGATATATCCAAGGTGTATTGGATTTAGATTGAAAAATTTCACGGCTAAGAAAGTGAGTAAATCGCAAATAGGCGTATCACTAGCCCATATATGTTATATGTATGTATGTTATGTCCATGTCTTAGTATACCGGTATTAGGAATCACTATCGATATTTTAGTTATTTTTTAAAAATGTTCATTGAATAGATGATCACTATTTCTCTTTTTGCTTAAATTAATAAAATTAGAAAGATTGAAAAAACTTTTATTTGTTTGTAATTTTTATTATTACTAATAGAACTCTAAGAAATTTTGAGTGGTGTGAGTCAACATCATACTTGATTGAACTAGCGCTGGGAGGTAACCCTTGCTTTATATTAAAACCAATTTAGCTGGGTAATGTCCACATTACATCAATACGTCCCAGTAAAGTGCAAGGAATTTTTTACTTCATGTTCTCTCTTACATTAAACATGATCTCTGTAATCCAAAACTGATTCAATTTATGAATATGATAATCTTCAAATTGTCCCAAGTTTACTTGGATCCCTTTTTAATTTATGTGTGCACATATTAGATTACCTTCACAGGTGTTACCATATGGATTCTTTATAATATCACCTCCAGTAATTGGACTCTTTGCTGTTACGGTCCACCTTTAATAATTGAAGGTATCAATGGTCCAGTGCTTCTACTCACAGTGCTCCCTCTGCTGGTGATTGCCCGTATTGCAATTTACACTGTGTGACAGTGGTATTGACCCCGTAATACAGCGTTCTGGAGGTGAAAGTCTCTTGACACAGTCACTTGAATACGCGTTTCTCCGCCTTGATGCTCCTTCAGCGGCCTCCTCAGCTCCTGCTGTAATGACTATCCACGTGGTTGTTGTAGGAAGGCAATACTCAGCTGGAGATGGAGGTGCGCCAGGAGGAGTAGGTAGTCCAGATAAGGAAGTACTCTGACTCCCTGATGATGTAGCTGTGGTAATGTTGGTAAAGAATAGCAAACCACATGAAGTTCTGGTGAGAAAGTGCTATAGAGACATCCAGGTAAGCATCCTGGATGTCCAGAGACACCATGAAGATCCCCGCCTCCACTGCTAGAACAATGGAGTTCAGTGTCTCCATACAGAACTTGGGTACTCCGACAAACCTGTTGAGAGATTTTAGGATTAGGATAGGTCGATGAGACCCGTTGGGTTTCTGCACCAGCAATAGTGTTGAATAGAACCCGGTCCGGTGGTGTGAACAAGGGATTTGTACAATCACTCCTGACTGCAGGAGGGATTGAATAACCTCCTGTAGGACTGAAGCCTTGCCGGGGTCCAAAGGGAGGCCTGTGCAAAATAATTGTTGAGGGGGACGTCGCTTGAAATGTCGCGTAATTGTGAAAGACCACTTCTTGCACCCAGGCGTCTGCTGTAGTTTGGCTCCAGGCGTATGCAAACTGGAGAAGTCGGCCTCCCACCCTGGGGTTCCCAGAAGGAGGCCCGTCCCATCAGACTGCGGGCTTGTCACCACGTTTAGTTGGTGGCTGTCTTGCAGCCCATGAATGCTTGGACCTGGGTTCGTAGATTTAGCAGAGGCTGTTTACCTAGGAAATTATTAGCCTTTGGCTTTGCCTTGTGGGCGAAAGGCACGAAAAGTGAAGGTCTGAGCGCGTGGTGTAGGGGCGGATGGCAGGAAAGCCATCTTAGCGGCCGCTAGAGAAGCCAATATTTTATCCAATTCCACTCCAAACAGAATATCCCCTGATAAAGGTAAGAATTATAAAGTTTTTAGAATCCATGTCCTCTTTCTACGAGTGGAGCCAGATCATGCGTCGGGCCAGCACTGTGGTAGCCGAGGCTATAGGGGCCAGGAGGCCAGCGTCCAAAGCTGCTTCACCTAAGTAAGGGGCAGTTTCTCTGATTTTTGCGATGTGTGACAGACTTTCTTGGGAAATGTCTAAGGGAAGTTCGTCCAGCAGATCGTCAACTCAGTGTTCAATCGCTTTGGACCCCCAGGCAGCCATCACAGTAGGCCTGGTGATAGTGCAGTAAGGGAATAGATAGACTTGAGACAGTGTTCCATCCTTCTATCTGTAGTTTCCTTTAAGGAAGACGTTGAAGGAATAGGTAAAGTGGAAGATTTCAACAAATGTGCGACATGAGAATCCACTGGTGGGGGAGTCTCCCACTTTGTACAATCAGCTGCTGGAATGGGGTAGAAAGAAGTTAACTGTGTAGGCAGCGGAAACTTTTTACCTGGAGTATTCCATGCTTCACAACGTAGTTCCATAAAGTGATCAGATCGAGTAAACTCTGCCTTAAGCGCTTAAAAAGCTGCGAGGACTTGGGTTCAGGAGCAGGTCAATCCTCCTCAATGTGTAGGATAGACTTGACTGCTTCCACCAGTGCAGACACATCCAGAGCTGAGTGAGCCTCCTTCCCCCCGAGTGGAGCTCCATAAGCGAGGCATCAGTGTCTCTGTCCTCACCTGATGATGCATCCGTATCTGTAAGTGATGTACATTAAGAGGAAGAAATAGCATGCCAAACTGCCCTAGCGGGTAAAGGCTTGGTATTTTGCTGGAAAGCCATAGAGGTTGGGTTCAGACCAAGGAGGATTCAGGACCGTCATAGCCAGGACCAAGATGGCAGTATGTACCAGCTGAGGGATACCCACGGTGGTGATAACTACAGGCGTTGCCAGGCAGTCAGCTATTTTACCCAGTATTGAGAAAAAGAAGCCCATTGGGGTTCCTGGCCAGAAACTTAGGGTACCTGCAGGTTAGGTGGGATATAAAACTGCGTTGTCCTGTATAAGATCTTGAGGTAACAGACCTGCTGAACAGGATTTACATGAGCTTAAAATACATGCCGTAGCTCTTGCCTTTGCCTGACATGGCAGCTGGGGAATGTACGCATACAAAATGTCAATGGGCAGTGAGCAACGCTGCAGTAATGTGACTTACTTCACCAGCCCAAGTGATGTGAACAAATGAAGAACCCCATAACACCTGGATCTAGGGTAACAGGGTAGAAAGAAAGGGATAGGCATATGATGACAGAAGAAGGAAGGCACAAGTCACCTACAATGTAAATGCAATGTAAGAATACTGCAATGGGCACAATTTGCTGGTAGGATACAAGAGCTGTATAACCTGGCTCCTGGGAGAGGTATACAGGGAGAGTGGACCCAGCGTCCCTGGCTGCGTCTGATCACGAAAGGGGAGGACGGGCAGCTCAGAGGACTGTCACCCTGAGCTGGTCGAGGGGCCACAGGCAAAGGGCTGGCCATCCTTATGCCAGCTTTACCCACCAGGTTACCTTAGCCCTGTAATGCCTGCACCAGTACAATAAATGCCCTGGGGGTCTAGTGGAGTCCAGGGGACGAACCTGGGTCCACACCGGCGCCTCCGGTCCCAGGACACGGGATGACGACACGGGTCCCAGCAAGTGGGTACCCACCTTACCTGCACCCTGATGCCAGGGTGTGGTCCCGGGGTCCTGAGGGTCAGCGGTTCTAGCTGCACTGCCTCACTCCGCCTGCCGGAAGTTTAGGCTACTGGCCGGGGGTGATGGAGCATCAGCGCTGGCGTCCATAGGAAACAAATGTAAAACAAAATAGAACATAAAAGTAACGCTTAGGCCCCACTGTATAAAGGTGCGCTTCTGCCAGCACCAAAACGAAACTGAGGATGCCTGAGTATGGAGGCGGGGTATAGGGGGAAGGACAGGAGCATCTTGGGATGCCAAAAGCTTAACTGTTTGGTGCCCTGTCTATTACCACCACCTACAGCCCCATGGTATTCCCTGTGGACACCCTATTGAACCTGAAGTAGAAAATAAAATAAAACCAATGATATAATGAAGCAAGGGAAGACGCACAAGATGAGCACACAAATGTTATACGGACACCTAAACACAACACAAGAACACAAACACCACATATCCAAAAAAAAAAAAAAGGGAATTTTTTTGCTCATTTATGACTTAACCAACTTCACTGACGATTTTTTCCCCCAAAAACCACTCCAAATTTTTTTTTTATGAGTGAATTAGGTGAAGAACATGAATCTAACAATCCAAAATGATTAGTTAAAAAAATATATATTTATTTATTATTATTATTTGTAAATATTTTTTTCAAACATCGATCGGGAACATCGGAGACATTGCAGCTTTCATTGTAAAAGTTGGGACAGCCTCCAGGTACACAGGGGGGGAGGCGCTTGGGAGGGTTACTGTACACTCCCCAGCGGCTGCCATTGTCTGCAGCCGCTGGAGAGGGGATCAGCAGTGATCGGCAGCACGGCAGACACAGGGGGAGAGTGCGGGGAGGCAGAGGAACCTTCCGGTCCCTGTGACAGCAGCAGCGGAGGGAAGTTTCCCCTCCCTGCCGCTGCTAACACTCTCTATCTGACTGGTGGCATCCTGTGCTCCCAGATCAATTAGAGAGCACTTGCTGGTGTGGTGGCATCCTGTGCTCCCAGATCAATTAGAGAGCACTTGCTGGTGTGGTGGCATCCTGTGCTCCCAGGTCACATAAAGCACTTGCTGGTGTGGTCGCATCCTGTGCTCCCAGGTCAGAGAGAGCACTTGCTGGTGTGATGGCATCCTGTGCTCCCAGGTCACATAAAGCACTTGCTGGTGTGGTGGTATCCTGTGCTCCCAGGTCAGATACAGCACTTGCTGGTGTGGTGGCATCCTGTGCTCCCAGGTCACATAGAGCACTTGCTGGTGTGGTGCCATCCTGTGCTCCCAGGTCACATAAAGCACTTGCTGGTGTGGTCGGATCCTGTGCTCCCAGGTCAGAGAGAGCACTTGCTGGTGTGGTGGCATCCTGTGCTCCCAGGTCACATAAAGCACTTGCTGGTGTGGTGGCATCCTGTGCTCCCAGGTCACATAAAGCACTTGCTGGTGTGGTGGCATCCTGTGCTCCCAGGTCAGATACAGCACTTGCTGGTGTGGTGGCATCCTGTGCTTCCAGGTCAGACAGAGCACTTGCTGGTGTGGTGGCATCCTGTGCTCCCAGGTCACAT
The DNA here is from genome assembly GCF_028390025.1 of Pseudophryne corroboree. Lineage (NCBI taxonomy): Eukaryota > Metazoa > Chordata > Amphibia > Anura > Myobatrachidae > Pseudophryne > Pseudophryne corroboree. The sequence continues at coordinate 1,053,746,194 of NC_086445.1, forward strand.
AAAGCACTTGCTGGTGTGGTGGTATCCTGTGCTCCCAGGTCAGATACAGCACTTGCTGGTGTGGTGGCATCCTGTGCTCCCAGGTCAGAGAGAGCACTTGCTGGTGTGGTGGCCTCCTGTGCTCCCAGGTCACATAAAGCACTTGCTGGTGTGGTGGCATCCTGTGCTCCCAGGTCAGATAAAGCACTTGCTGGTGTGGTGGCATCATGTGCTTCCAGGTCAGACAGAGCACTTGCTGGTGTGGTGGCATCCTGTGCTCCCAGGTCACATAAAGCACTTGCTGGTGTGGTGGTATCCTGTGCTCCCAGGTCAGATACAGCACTTGCTGGTGTGGTGGCATCCTGTGCTCCCAGGTCACATAGAGCACTTGCTGGTGTGGTGGCATCCTGTGCTCCCAGGTCAGTTAGAGCACTTGCTGGTGTGGTGGCATCCTGTGCTCCCAGGTCAGATACAGCACTTGCTGATGTGGTGGCATCCTGTGCTCCCAGGTCAGATACAGCACTTGCTGGTGTGGTGGTATCCTGTGCTCCCAGGTCAGATAGAGCACTTGCTGGTGTGGTATCATCCTGTGCTCCCAGGTCAGATAGAGCACTTGCTGGTGTGGTGGTATCCTGTGTGATCAGGTCACATAGAGCACTTGCTGGTGTGGTGGCATCCTGTGCTTCCAGGTCACATAGAGCACTTGCTGGTGTGGTGGCATCCTGTGCTCCCAGGTCAGATAAAGCACTTGCTGGTGTGGTGGCATCCTGTGCTCCCAGGTCAGAGAGAGCACTTGTTGGTGTGGTGGCATCCTGTGCTTCCAGGTCACATAGAGCACTTGCTGGTGTGGTGGCATCCTGTGCTCCCAGGTCAGATAAAGCACTTGCTGGTGTGGTGGCATCCTGTGCTCCCAGGTCACATAAAGCACTTGCTGGTGTGGTGGTATCCTGTGCTCCCAGGTCAGATACAGCACTTGCTGGTGTGGTGGCATCCTGTGTTCCCAGGTCACATAAAGCACTTGCTGGTGTGGTGGCATCCTGTGCTCCCAGGTCAGATACAGCACTTGCTGGTGTGGTGGCATTCTGTGCTTCCAGGTCAGACAGAGCACTTGCTGGTGTGGTGGCATCCTGTGCTCCCAGGTCACATAAAGCACTTGCTGGTGTGGTGGTATCCTGTGCTCCCAGGTCAGATACAGCACTTGCTGGTGTGGTGGTATCCTGTGCTCCCAGGTCAGATACAGCACTTGCTGGTGTGGTGGCATCCTGTGCTCCCAGGTCACATAAAGCACTTGCTGGTGTGGTCGCATCCTGTGCTCCCAGGTCAGAGAGCACTTGCTGGTGTGGTGGCATCCTGTGCTCCCAGGTCACATAAAGCACTTGCTGGTGTGGTGGCATCCTGTGCTCCCAGATCAGATAAAGCACTTGCTGGTGTGGTGGCATCCTGTGCTTCCAGGTCAGACAGAGCACTTGCTGGTGTGGTGGCATCCTGTGCTCCCAGGTCACATAAAGCACTTGCTGGTGTGGTGGTATCCTGTGCTCCCAGGTCAGATACAGCACTTGCTGGTGTGGTGGCATCCTGTGCTCCCAGGTCAGTTAGAGCACTTGCTGGTGTGGTGGCATCCTGTGCTCCCAGGTCAGATAGAGCACTTGCTGATGTGGTGGCATCCTGTGCTCCCAGGTCAGATACAGCACTTGCTGGTGTGGTGGTATCCTGTGCTCCCAGGTCAGATAGAGCACTTGCTGGTGTGGTATCATCCTGTGCTCCCAGGTCAGATAGAGCACTTGCTGGTGTGGTGGCATCCTGTGCTCCCAGGTCAGAGGGAGCACTTGCTGGTGTGGTGGCATCCTGTGCTTCCAGGTCACATAGAGCACTTGCTGGTGTGGTGGCATCCTGTGCTCCCAGGTCACATAGAGCACTTGCTGGTGTGGTGGCATCCTGTGCTCCCAGGTCAGATAAAGCACTTGCTGGTGTGGTGGCATCCTGTGCTCCCAGGTCAGATACAGCACTTGCTGGTGTGGTGGCATCCTGTGCTCCCAGGTCAGATACAGCACTTGCTGGTGTGGTGGCATCCTGTGCTCCCAGGTCAGATACAGCACTTGCTGGTGTGGTGGCATCCTGTACTCTCAGGTCAGATAGAGCACTTGCTGGTGTGGTGGCATCCTGTGCTCCCAGGTCACAGAGCACTTGCTGGTGTGGTGGCATCCTGTGCTCCGAGGTCAGAGAGAGCACTTGCTGGTGTGGTGGCATCCTGTGCTCCCAGGTCAGAGAGAGCACTTGCTGGTGTGGTGGCATCCTGTGCTCCCAGGTCACATAAAGCACTTGCTTGTGTGGTGGCATCCTGTGCTCCCAGGTCAGATAGAGCACTTGCTGGTGTGGTGGTATCCTGTGTGATCAGGTCACATAGAGCACTTGCTGGTGTGGTGGCATCCTGTGCTCCCAGGTCAGATAGAGCACTTGCTGGTGTGGTGGCATCCTGTGCTCCCAGGTCAGTTAGAGCACTTGCTGGTGTGGTGGCATCCTGTGCTCCCAGGTCAGATAGAGCACTTGCTGGTGTGGTGGCATCCTGTGCTCCCAGGTCAGATAAAGCACTTGCTGGTGTGGTGGTATCCTGTGCTCCCAGGTCAGATACAGCACTTGCTGGTGTGGTGGCATCCTGTGCTTCCAGGTCAGACAAAGCACTTGCTGGTGTGGTGGCATCCTGTGCTCCCAGGTCACATAAAGCACTTGCTGGTGTGGTGGCATCCTGTGCTCCCAGGTCAGATAGAGCACTTGCTGATGTGGTGGCATCCTGTGCTCCCAGGTCAGATACAGCACTTGCTGGTGTGGTGGTATCCTGTGCTCCCAGGTCAGATAGAGCACTTGCTGGTGTGGTATCATCCTGTGCTCCCAGGTCAGATAGAGCACTTGCTGGTGTGGTGGTATCCTGTGTGATCAGGTCACATAGAGCACTTGCTGGTGTGGTGGCATCCTGTGCTCCCAGGTCAGAGAGAGCACTTGCTGGTGTGGTGGCATCCTGTGCTTCCAGGTCACATAGAGCACTTGCTGGTGTGGTGGCATCCTGTGCTCCCAGGTCAGATACAGCACTTGCTGGTGTGGTGGCATCCTGTGCTCCCAGGTCAGATAGAGCACTTGCTGGTGTGGTATCATCCTGTGCTCCCAGGTCAGATAGAGCACTTGCTGGTGTGGTGGTATCCTGTGCTCCCAGGTCAGAGAGAGCACTTGCTGGTGTGGTGGCATCCTGTGCTCCCAGGTCAGAGAGAGCACTTGCTGGTGTGGTGGCATCCTGTGCTCCCAGGTCAGAGAGAGCACTTGCTGGTGTGGTGGCATCCTGTGCTTCCAGGTCACATAGAGCACTTGCTGGTGTGGTGGCATCCTGTGCTCCCAGGTCACATAGAGCACTTGCTGGTGTGGTGGCATCCTGTGCTCCCAGGTCAGAGAAAGCACTTGATGGTGTGGTGGCATCCTGTGCTCCCAGGTCAGATAGAGCACTTGCTGGTGTGGTGGCATCCTGTGCTCCCAGGTCAGAGAGAGCACTTGCTGGTGTGGTGGCATCCTGTGTTCCCAGGTCACATAAAGCACTTGCTGGTGTGGTGGCATCCTGTGCTTCCAGGTCACATAGAGCACTTGCTGGTGTGGTGGCATCCTGTACTCTCAGGTCAGATAGAGCACTTGCTGGTGTGGTGGCATCCTGTGCTCCCAGGTCACAGAGCACTTGCTGGTGTGGTGGCATCCTGTGCTCCCAGGTCAGAGAGAGCACTTGCTGGTGTGGTGGCATCCTGTGCTCCCAGGTCAGAGAGAGCACTTGCTGGTGTGGTGGCATCCTGTGCTCCCAGGTCACATAAAGCACTTGCTGGTGTGGTGGCATCCTGTGCTCCCAGGTCAGATAGAGCACTTGCTGGTGTGGTGGTATCCTGTGTGATCAGGTCACATAGAGCACTTGCTGGTGTGGTGGCATCCTGTGCTCCCAGGTCAGATAGAGCACTTGCTGGTGTGGTGGCATCCTGTGCTCCCAGGTCAGTTAGAGCACTTGCTGGTGTGGTGGCATCCTGTGCTCCCAGGTCAGATAGAGCACTTGCTGGTGTGGTGGCATCCTGTGCTCCCAGGTCAGAGAGAGCACTTGCTGGTGTGGTGGCATCCTGTGCTCCCAGGTCAGAGAGAGCACTTGCTGGTGTGGTGGCATCCTGTGCTCCCAGGTCAGAGAGAGCACTTGCTGGTGTGGTGGCATCCTGTGCTCCCAGGTCAGAGAGAGCACTTGCTGGTGTGGTGGCATCCTGTGCTCCCAGGTCAGAGAGAGCACTTGCTGGTGTGGTGGCATCCTGTGCTCCCAGGTCAGAGAGAGCACTTGCTGGTGTGGTGGCATCCTGTGCTCCCAGGTCAGAGAGAGCACTTGCTGGTGTGGTGGCATCCTGTGCTCCCAGGTCAGAGAGAGCACTTGCTGGTGTGGTGGCATCCTGTGCTCCCAGGTCAGAGAGAGCACTTGCTGGTGTGGTGGCATCCTGTGCTCCCAGGTCAGAGAGAGCACTTGCTGGTGTGGTGGCATCCTGTGCTCCCAGGTCAGAGAGAGCACTTGCTGGTGTGGTGGCATCCTGTGCTCCCAGGTCAGAGAGAGCACTTGCTGGTGTGGTGGCATCCTGTGCTCCCAGGTCAGAGAGAGCACTTGCTGGTGTGGTGGCATCCTGTGCTCCCAGGTCAGAGAGAGCACTTGCTGGTGTGGTGGCATCCTGTGCTCCCAGGTCAGAGAGAGCACTTGCTGGTGTGGTGGCATCCTGTGCTCCCAGGTCAGATAAAGCACTTGCTGGTGTGGTGGCATCCTGTGCTCCAAGGTCAGTTAGAGCACTTGCTGGTGTGGTGGCATCCTGTGCTCCCAGGTCAGATAGAGCACTTGCTGGTGTGGTGGCATCCTGTGCTCCCAGGTCAGATAGAGCACTTGCTGGTGTGATGGCATTCTGTGCTCCCAGGTCAGATAGAGCACTTGCTGGTGTGATGGCATTCTGTGCTCCCAGGTCAGAGAGAGCACTTGCTGGTGTGGTGGCATCCTGTGCTACCAGGTCACATAGAGCACTTGCTGGTGTGGTGGCATCCTGTGCTCCCAGGTCAGAGAGAGCACTTGCTGGTGTGGTGGCATCCTGTGCTCCCAGGTCAGATACAGCACTTGCTGGTGTGGTGGCATCCTGTGCTCCCAGGTCAGATACAGCACTTGCTGGTGTGGTGGCATCCTGTGCTCCCAGGTCAGATAGAGCACTTGCTGGTGTGGTGGCATCCTGTGCTCCCAGGTCAGAGAGAGCACTTGCTGGTGTGGTGGCATCCTGTGCTCCCAGGTCAGATAAAGCACTTGCTGGTGTGGTGGCATCCTGTGTGATCAGGTCAGATAGAGCACTTGCTGGTGTGGTGGCATCCTGTGCTCCCAGGTCAGAGAGAGCACTTGCTGGTGTGGTGGCATCCTGTGCTCCCAGGTCAGAGAGAGCACTTGCTGGTGTGGTGGCATCCTGTGCTCCCAGGTCAGATAAAGCACTTGCTGGTGTGGTGGCATCCTGTGCTCCCAGGTCAGATACAGCACTTGCTGGTGTGGTGGCATCCTGTGCTCCCAGGTCAGATAGAGCACTTGCTGGTGTGGTGGCATCCTGTGCTCCCAGGTCAGAGAGAGCACTTGCTGGTGTGGTGGCATCCTGTGCTCCCAGGTCAGATACAGCACTTGCTGGTGTGGTGGCATCCTGTGCTCCCAGGTCAGATAGAGCACTTGCTGGTGTGGTGGCATCCTGTGCTCCCAGGTCAGATAAAGCACTTGCTGGTCTGGTGGCATCCTGTGCTCCCAGGTCAGATACAGCACTTGCTGGTGTGGTGGCATCCTGTGCTCCCAGGTCAGTTAGAGCACTTGCTGGTGTGGTGGCATCCTGTGCTCCCAGGTCAGAGAGAGCACTTGCTGGTGTGGTGGCATCCTGTGCTCCCAGGTCAGAGAGAGCACTTGCTGGTGTGGTGGCATCCTGTGCTCCCAGGTCAGAGAGAGCACTTGCTGGTGTGATGGCATCCTGTGCTCCCAGGTCAGAGAGAGCACTTGCTGGTGTGGTGGCATCCTGTGCTCCCAGGTCAGATACAGCACTTGCTGGTGTGGTGGCATCCTGTGCTCCCAGGTCAGATAGAGCACTTGCTGGTGTGGTGGCATCCTGTGCTCCCAGGTCAGATACAGCACTTGCTGGTGTGGTGGCATCCTGTGCTCCCAGGTCAGAGAGAGCACTTGCTGGTGTGGTGGCATCCTGTGCTCCCAGGTCAGATAAAGCACTTGCTGGTGTGGTGGCATCCTGTGTGATCAGGTCAGATAGAGCACTTGCTGGTGTGGTGGCATCCTGTGCTCCCAGGTCAGAGAGAGCACTTGCTGGTGTGGTCACATCTGACGCCGCCAAGCCAGGCACGTGGTTAAATACTGACATGATGTAATGCTCCATGTGTGACTGATGCTGATTGTCCGTAGACAGCCAGATGAGGAGGCGCTAAATATTGCCCCCATTCCACTCTCCCACTGGCACATGAAGAGCCCCCAATGTCGCTCCTAAAGACACCGCGCCATCTGGTCTCAATGCGATGTGGCTGTCATGTGACTGATCCCGGACTCCTGACACCACTCAGAGGACCGGCGCTGGATCACGGACATCCGGAAGGTGAGTACCGGGGTTTAGGCACCACATCCGGCAGATCCACGCTCCTTAACTATGACATTCTGGTGAGAAGCCCCTGTGGTCCCAAGCGTTCCCCCCCCACCCCCCTGCCCCTGAGAAGTCACCTCGCATCCCTGAGAGACTCCACCCCCCAGACCCGGCGTCACCACGGGCTGTGCACTTACCGGCATCCATTTGTTGTGAGAGCGAGTGATGCGGCAGATATCGGAAGAGCTGCACATCGGGATAGGGTAAATATCCAGCAAACAGGGGCATCACCTCCATGCAGACAGTGTGGCACGCTCCACGTCTCACCGGCATAATGACCACCCCAGAGCTCCGTCCACACACTGCCCAGTTACTGCCGCCATCAACAACTGGAAGACAGAGACTGTCAGTACAAGAACCGCACACCGGAGGCGAGGGGGCAGGGGGGAGGGGGGGGGGAAGCGAGAGGGAGGGGGGCGGGAGAGGGGGGGAGGCGAGAGAGAGGGGGGGAGGCGAGAGGGAGGGGAAGGCACAGACTGTTAGCACAAGAGCCGCACACTGGAGGCGAGAGGGGGGGGGGAAAGACTGTCAGCACAAGAGCCCCGCACACCGGAGGCGAGGGGACGGGGGGTAAGAGACACAGACTGTTAGCACAGGAGCCGCACACTGGAGGCGAGGGGGTGGGGGGGGGAAGACACAGACTGTCAGCGCACACCGAAGGCGAGGAGAGGGGGGGGGGGGGACAAAGACTGTTTGCACAAGAACCGCACAACGGAGGCAAGGAAGGGGGGGAGGAGGGGTCAGGAAGGGGGGGGAAGGGGTTGGGAAGGGGGGGGAAGGGGTTGGGAAGGGGGGAGGGGAAGGCACAGACACAGACTGTCAGCACAAGAGCCGCACACCGGAGGCAAGGAAGGGGGGGGGGTGACGACACACACACAGACTGTCAGCACAAGAGCCGCACACCGGAGGCAAGGAAGGGGGGGGGGGGGGGGCGACGACACACACACAGACTGTTAGCTCAAGAGCCACACACCGGAGGTGAGGGGGGGGGGGGGGGGGAGACAAACCATCCTCACCCTGGTAGAAGAGCTGGGTGCTGCTGTACCCCTCACAGTCCGTCAGGGTCTCCTCCTTGTCCGCCTCCGCAGAGTCACACAGTCGGGTGATACAGACTTCCAGCGAGCAGAGAGACCCCATCTTACAGTACTCCGTTTCTGCCGGCGGTGAGATGTCGGCATGCACCGTGTACAGTGTCTGGTGGAGGAAAGCACACCTGTGCATTACAGTCTAGTAAAGAAAAATAGAACCAATAGCCGCTCCAATGCGGACAGGTGCTGGGAGCGGAGCCGGCACCACGTATAGCTCTGCAAAGTGCTGGTACTGCATACGCTCTGCACATTACTCCTGGTACCATGTAGGCTCTGCACATTACTCCTGGTACCATGAAGGCTCTGCACATTACTCCTGGTACCATGTAGGCTCTGAACATTACTCCTGCTACCATGTAGGCTCTGCACATTAACATTACTCCTGGTACTATGTAGGCTCTGCACATTACTCCTGGTACCATGTAGGCTCTGCACATTACTCCTGGTACCATGTAGGCTCTGCACATTACTCCTGGTACCATGTAGGCTCTGCACATTACTCCTGCTACCATGTAGGCTCTGCACATTAACATTACTCCTGCTACCATGTAGGTTCTGCACATTAACATTACTCCTGGTACTATGTAGGCTCTGCACATTACTCCTGGTACCATGTAGGCTCTGCACATTACTCCTGGTACCATGTAGGCTCTGCACATTACTCCTGGTACCATGTAGGCTCTGCACATTACTCCTGGTACCATGTAGGCTCTGCACATTACTCCTGGTTCTATGTAGGCTCTGCACATAAGTCTTCATACCACACACGGCCCTGTACATTAGTCCTGGTAGCACTCTAAACCTACACAAGAACTGTGCTAGTGTGACATTACTGATCTGTCACACACACCGGCAATCACCAGTCAGCTCCCTCCTCATCATACAGATATAGGCGTGTGTATACAGTGCATCCGGAAAGTATTCACAGCGCATCACTTTTTCCACATTTTGTTATGTTACAGCTTTATTCCGAAACGGAATAAATTGATTTTTTTCCCCTCAAAATTCTACACACAATGGGGGTAATTCAGATCTGATCGCTGGGCAGCGATTTTTGCAGCGTTGTGATCAGATAGTCGCCCCCCATAGAGGAGTGTATTTTTGCTTTGCAAGTGTGCAATCCCATGTGTAGCCGGGCGGTACAAACTGATCTTGTGCAGTTTCTGCGCAGCCCAGAACTTACTCAGCCGCTGCGATCACATCAGCCTGTCCGGGACCGGAAATGACGTCAGATATTCGCCCTGCAAACGCTTGGACGCACCTGCGTTTTTCCAACCACTCCCAGAAAACGGTCAGTTGCCACCCACAAACACCGTCTTCCTGTCAATCACCTTGCGAACTCCAATGCGAATGGATCCTTAACACAAACCCATCGTTGACCGGCGATCCCCTTTGCAGCCATCCATCGCGCCTGCGCATTGCGGTGCATATGCAGTTTGGATCTGATCGACCGCTGTGCAGAAATGCACAGCAGAGAGCATATCTGAATTACCCCTTAATGACAACGTGAAAAAAAGAAGTTTTTTTGAGATTTTTGCTAATTTATTAAAAATAATATAAAACTAAGAAATCACATGTACATAAGTATTCACAGCCTTTGCCATGAAGCTCAAAATTGTGCCTAGGTTCTTACTTTTTCCACTGATCATCTTTGAGATGTTCCTACAGCTTAATTGGGGTCCACCTGTGGTAAATTCAGGTGATTGGACATGATTTGGAAAGGCACACACCTGTCTATATAAGGTCCCACACTTGACAGTGCATGTCTGAGCACAAACCAAGCATGAAGTCAAAGGAATTGTCTGTAGACCTCTGAGACAGGATTGTCTCGAGGCACAAATCTGGGGAAGGGTACAGAAAAATATCTGCTGCTTTGAAGGTCCCAATGAGCACAGTGGCCTCCATCATCCATAGATGGAAGAAGTTCGGGACCACCAGGACTCTTCCTAGAGCTGGCCGGCTGTCTAAACTGAGCGATCGGGAGAGAAAGGCCCTAGTCAGGGAGGTGACCAAGAACCCAATGGTCACTCTGTCAGAGTTACAGCATTCCTCTGTGGAGAGAGGAGAACCTTCCAGAAGGACAACCATCTCTGCAGCAATCCACCAATCAGGCCTGTATGGTAGAGTGGCCAGACGGAAGCCTCTCCTTCCAAAATGCAACTGAAGGACTCTCAGACCATGAGAAACAAAATTCTCTGGTCTGATGAGACAAAGATTGAACTCTTTGGCGTGAATGCCAGGTGTCATGTTTGGAGGAACCAGGCACCGCTCATCACCAGGCCAATACCATCCCTACAGTGAAGCATGGTGGTGGCAGAATCATGCTGTGGGAATGTTTTTCAGCGGCAGGAACTGGGAGACTAGTCAGGATGGAGGAAAAGATGAATGCAGCAATGTACAGAGACATCCTGGATGAAAATCTGCTCCAGAGCGCTCTTGACCTCAGACTGGGGCAACAGTTCATCTTTCAGCAGGACAATGACCCTAAACACACAGCCAAGATATCAAAGGAGTGGCTTCAGGACAACTCTGTGAAGGTCCTTGAGTGGCCCAGCCAGAGCCCAGAAATGAATCTGATTGAACATCTCTGGAGAGATCTGAAAATGGCTGAGCACCGACACTTCTCATCCAACCTGATGGAGCTTGAGAGGTGTTGCAAAGAGGAATGGCGAAACTGCCCAAAGATAGGTGTGCCAAGCTTGTGGCTTCATATTCAAAAAGACTTGAGGCTGTAATTGCTGCCAAAGGTGCATCAACAAAGTATTGAGCAAAAGCTGTGAATATTTATGTACATGTGATTTCTTAGTTTTTTATGTTTAATAAATGTGAAGAGAGTTTTTTTTGGAGATTTTTGCAAATTGTCATTATGGGTTATTGTGCATAGAATTTTGAGGGAAAAATAGGAATTTTGGTAGGGGGCACTGGAGTACTCTTGGGATATGGACGGTCGTTAGCAGGATAGGCCCAATTAAATATTGAAATTAGTAACCCTCCTCCCCCTCCATACTCCCAAGATGCCTCCGTGTTTTTTAACTGAACCGAACAAGAGCGAAAGAAAGGATAACAATGGAGAATTACCTATAACATTATAAGATAACGAACAAGTAGAAAGTTGACATTTGAACAAGTCGGTGAGAATGTGTTACCATAAGATCAAGTGAACTAACCACAAGACAGGTGAAACTGCTCTGGGTGGGCGTCCAGTGCCCCCTATGGATTCAAAGAAAAGGATTTACCTGGTAAGTACCAAAATCCTATTTTCTTCTTCATCCACTAGGGGTCACTGGAGTACTCTTGGGACGTACCAAAGTTTCCCCCTTGGGCAGGAGAGCTGTTTGGCAGCTGTAACACCAGACGGCCAAAGCTAGATGCTGATGCCGCAAACGTATCAAACTTGTAAAAGCGCACAACGTGTGCACTGATGACCATGTAGCCGCACGCCAAGGTTGTGTCGTAGAAGTTCCAATACCTGCTGCCCATGACGTTCCCACAGAACGCATAGAATGTGCTGAAATAGATGCAGGCGGTTGTAGATTAGCATGAAGGTAAGCCTGACGTATGGTCGTCTTAATCCATCTAGCCAAGGTCTGCTTGGAAGCTGGCCAACCCATCTTAACTGCATCATAGAGAACAAACAATGTATTTGTTTTACGTACTGTTGATGTTCGGGTTAATTAATTCCGAAGTGCACAAACCACATCCAAAGTAGCTGGAGTTCCTGAACCCTCTGAAAAACAGGAACTATGATTGGTTGGTTGATGTGAAAAGAGGATACTACCTTTGGTAGAAAGGCAGGATTCGTCCGAAGTTCCGCTCTGTTATCATGAAACACCAGATACGGTGGCTTGCATGACAACACACCCAATTCTGAAACACGCCATGCCGAAGCTAAGGTTAGGAGAAAAACTGTTTTTCAAGTTAGGAACTTAACATCCACTTGTTATATGGGTTAAAAAATTGAAGACTGCAAAAAATCCAAAACTAGATTCAAGTCCCATGGCGCTGTAGGTGGTATAAATGGAGGTTGTACTCTGAGGACACCTTGCAGGAATGTGTGAACTGTTGGCAAAACAGCGCTGAAAGTAAATTGACGAGGCCGAGACCTGCACCATTAGTGTAGATAAACGTAGTCCTCCATCTAACCCAGTCTGTAAAAATAGCAAAAGACGGGATAACTTGAAAGATGATGTCGGAAACTTCCGAGCTTCACACCAACCAATATAGGCACGCCAAATCCTGTGATAATGAGCTGCTGTAACTGGCTTCCTAGCACGTAACATGGTTGGTGTAACCGACTCTGGAATGCCCTCTCTTCTTAAGAGAGCGGTTTCAACAGCCACCCCGTCAAACGCAGCAGCGCTAAATCGGGGTAAAGGAACGGATCCTGTTGCAGAAGGTCTGGATGTAGCGGAAGCGGCCACGGATTGTCTGCGAGTAGACCACGGAGATCCAAGCTCTCCGAGGCCAATGAGGCGCCACTAATATGATGATCGTGGACTCTCTTTTGAGCCGCTTTAGCAACCGAGGAAGCAGCGGAAATGGTGGAAACAGATACACAAGGCTGTACGGCCACACTATTGTGAGAGCATCCAATGCCACTGCCTTTGGATCTCTTGTTCTGGACACATACTTGGGTGTCTGGTGATTTTGGCGATATGCCATTAAATCCACCAGTGGGTAACCCCACTGCTGGACCAACATCTGGAACACTTCTGGATGTAAAGCCCATTTTCCTGGATGAAAATTCTAACGGCTGAGATAATCTGCTTCCCAGTTGTCCACTCCTGGAATGAACACTGCCGACAATATCACCTGGTGGTGCTCGGCCCAATTCAGGATTCAAGCAACTTCCCGCATGGCCATGCGACTTCAAGTTCCTCCTTGTTTGTTAATGTATGCGACTGCAGTCGCATTGTTGGACTGAACCTGAACAGGCTGAGGACTGGAGCAAGTGAACTGCCTGTTTCAGAGCCTTGTAAATTGCCCTGAGTTCCAGGACATTTATTGACAGTAATCTTACTCGGTCTGACCATAGACCCTGAAGCTGACAATGTAGAACTACTGCTCCCCAACCTGTGAAACTTGCGTCTGTCATCAGAATTTTCCAATTCCAGACTCCAAACCTTTTTCCCGCTGTGAGGTTTTTTATTTGGAGGCACCAGAGCAGCGAAACTCTGGCCCTTGGAGACAACCGCACCATTTGATGAATATGTAGATGAGACCCTGACCACTGTGCGAGAAGATCTAGCTGAAAAGGACGTGAGTGAAATCTTCTGAACTGGAGAGCTTTGAAAGACACCACCATCTTCCCTAACAGTCGAATGCACAAATGCACCGAGACTGTCCCGTGGTTGGAGCACTAACTGTACCAGATGACGAATACTTTGTGCTTTCTGTTCTGGCAGGTAAATTCGTTGATCTACCGTATCCAGAATCATTCCCAGAAATGTAATTTGTTGAGACGCGACAAGGCTTGATTTTTGAAGTTGATAATCCAACCGTGCTGAACTAGGACATTGTACGTCAGTAAGGCATGTTGAAGGAGTATTTGTTGAGACGAAGCCTTGATGAGAAGGTCGTCTAAGAACGGAACTATTATCACTCCCAGGGATCTGAGATGAGCAATCACTACGGACATCACTTTTGTGAATACCTGAGGCGCTGATGAGAGGCCAAACGTTAGTGCCTGAAATTGATAATGGTTTTGCTGTACTGCAAACCTTAAGTACCTCTGATGCGGTGGCCAAATTGGAATGTGTAAGTACGCATCCTTGAGATCCAGCAAAATCATGAATTCCTGTGGCTCTAAACCTACAATCACTGACCGCAGAGATTCCATCTTGAATCTGTAGTGACGTACTGATTGAGCCCCTTTAGGTTCAGTATCGGTCTGACCGAGCCGTCTGGCTTTGGTACTACAAAAAGATTGGAATAAAACCCTTGACCTTGTTGGCGAACTGGAACTGAAATCAAAACTGCTGAATCTACGAGAGTCTGAACAGCGGCCTGCAGAACCGCCGTCTTGTCTCCTGACAGAGGCAGACCTGTCTTGAAAAACCGCATTGGTGGTAGACAATCGAACTCTATTTTGTAACCTTTGCACACAAAATTGCGGATCCACCCATCTGTGGATGACTAAAACCACGCCAAGTGAAATGTTTGAAGGCGTGCCCCCACAACTGGAGATCCAAGATTGGCTGGAAGGCAGTCATGCCACTGGTTTGTCAGCTGGCTTTGTTTCTTGACGACGGTTAGTGGTTTGTTGAAAACCACATCCTCTACCACATCTACTCTGTACGGTTGTTTCCTGAGCACAGCCTTGAAAGGACTGAGGTCTAAAAGATTCCTCGCTTCGACTCAGGCTCGGCCTGCCAAGACCGCAACCCAAGCGCCCGACGGGCAGCAATAATAGAGCCAGAAATCTGAGAACGGACTTGTCCAACATCCATAGATGCCATAGCCAAATGCTCAGCTGATTCACAAATGTGAACGGTTAGAAGTAGAAGCTGGTCCAAGGAAAGACCTTGTTGAAGGCCTAACTTGAGCTTTTTCGCCCATGCTACTACAGCCTTGTTAACCTAAACTCCAACTAAAGCAGGTCTAAGCAACACTCCTGCTGCTGTATAAATGGACTTTAGCATGGACACTAGCTTACGCTCAGACGGATCTTTAAGCGTTGTTGCAGCTGGGACTAGAATGGTTAACTTCTTTGAGAGTTTTGAAACTAAAGAATCCACTGGGGGCGAATTTTCTCATTTAGTGGTCATAGACTGTGTGAAAGGGTAGTTAGACAGAAATCGCTTTGGCACAGAAAAGCATTTATCTGGATTTTGCTATGCTTCCATCAACTGCTTATTAAGAAAATCTGAAAAAGGAAAACAAACAATCGCCCTTTGTCTTTTAGCAAATAAAACCTCATCTTTTGACAAAGGCTCCTCTGTCTCAGTGAAATATAACACTTGGCGTACCGCCTTGATGAGATTATCAATGCCCGGGCTATCAGTGACCTCACAACCTGACTCCTAGCCCAATTCACCTTCCTCCTCTTCTTCCTGAGATACAAGGTCTGGAATTGAATCGTCAGAGTGTAAAATAGAGGAAACCGGTAAATAATGAAACAAAAAGCTGACTACTCTTAGGATTAGAACTATTTATGGACTTTTATAAACCCTGCAAAGTTCTCGAAATATCCTGAGCCCACTCTGGCTGCTCAGACGGCATTGACCTTGGATCAGACCTAGTCAACTTACGGTCCTTCCGTGCAGCGGACAATTCTGACGCCAAATCAGCCATCACACCTATCATCATAGCCCAAAGAGGATCAGGGCAGAGGTCCTTATTTGGACCCGTATTTGCAAGACACACTGTGCAAGTGGAAGTTCCATCACGTAACACATTATCACAGTTATCGCAGACAAGCTGCTTCTTTGATTTTGAATTAGATTTTCCAGTCATCATGCACACAGACAGACAGTAATACAGTGAAACAAAAGTCCTCACGACTCAGTAAAATAACTGAAGTGTTGTATAAGACCTACAACCAAGTTCTATAAACTTTTGTGCTTCATTGAAAAACCTACTAACACCCCTGCCCCCTCCAATGGCTGTGTGTTGTAGGACCGACACCAAATTCCTGCAGGAAGTCACATTAAAATGGCATCCATACCATGTGATATATATATATATATATATATATATACACATACTCATAGGCTTAATAGCCTGTGGTAGACTATGCAACAGGTTATAACATATGTAACACACAAAGCACACTGTCCCTGGCTGCCTTCCCTTATACTGAGGGGAATTGCTGGCTGGTGCTGCCATTATAAATCTCCCCACCGCTTAATGCTATACAGTGAGCCGTGGTGCCGTCTTGCCTGGGGAGAAGGATGACAGAGGAGCCTGGAAGCAACATCCCCCCCCCCCCTTAAGCAGTGTCAGCGTGAGCTGACCGTCCGCCTACAGAGCCGCAGGAGGGTGGCCGAACAGGTGCGTCTGGGGAGAGCAGTCACGAGCGCTGCTCCAGCAAACACTATAACCTCCCACACACAGTGCGGCGGCAGCATGAGCTGTCCGCCGCTATAGGCTGTTATAGGAAAATATTACACAGACACATGGAGCGGCGGCAGCGGGAGCTGACCGCCTGCTCCTTACCACTGTATGGGTGTCGCAGGGGTCTGGAGGCTGAGACGGGGCTTCTCAGTAAGAACTGTCCTGTACCTGCAGCTAACGCTGATTGAGGTCTATGGCGGTGCTTCTCATATAAGTGCCGACAAGCCATTTGTTGCTTGTGGCATCACACACAGTCCCGGACCCAAGCTTCTTAATAAGCTGGGAAGGAGCTTTGAAATTTTGTTAGAAATAAGTAAATTCTGGAGCTAAGTCCAGAATGTGCCTTCCCTGGTGAGGCACAAAATACACTAAGGCATCTTGGGAGTATGGAGGGGGGGGGGGGGGGGGGGGTTACTAATTTAAATATTTAAATGTAACTATCCCTGCTAACGCCCCGTCCATATCGCAAGAGTACTCCAGTGACCCCTAGTGGATGAAAAAGACAATGAAATTATTTCATTTTGGAATAAGGCTGTCACATAACAAAATGTGGAAAAACTGAAGCGCTGTGAATACTTTCCGGATGCACTGTACACAGTGCCCCTATAATAGATGTAGGCACAAGCAGGAGAGGCCGGCTCTAGGAGACACTAATTTTATCCTCAGCACACAGATATAGACGTGTGTATACACAGTGCCCCTATAACAGATATAGACGTGTGTATACACAGTGCCCCTATAACAGATGTAGACGTGTGTATACACAGTGCCTCTATAACAGATGTAGACGTGTGTATACACAGTGCCTCTATAACAGATGTAAACGTGTGTATACACAGTGCCCCTATAACAGATATAGACGTGTGTATACACAGTGCCCCTATAACAGATAGACGTGTCTATACACAGTGCCTGTATAACAGATGTAGAAGTGTGTATACACAGTGCCCCTATAACAGATAGACGTGTCTATACACAGTGCCTGTATAACAGATGTAGAAGTGTGTATACACAGTGCCCCTATAACAGATGTAAACGTGTGTATACACAGTGCCCCTATAACAGATGTAGACGTGTGTATACACAGTGCCCCTATAACAGATGTAGACGTGTGTATACACAGTGCCCATATAACAGATGTAGACGTGTGTATACACAGTGCCCCTTTAACAGATGTAGACGTGTGTATACAGTGCTCCTATAACAGATATAGACGTGTGTATACACAGTGCCCCTATAACAGATGTAGACGTGTGTATACACAGTGCCCCTATAACAGATGTAGACGTGTGTATACACAGTGCCCCTATAACAGATATAGACGTGTCTATACACAGTACCTGTATAACAGATGTAGACGTGTGTATACACAGTGCCTCTATAACAGATGTAGACGTGTGTATACACAGTGCCTCTATAACAGATGTAGACGTGTGTATACACAGTGCCTGTATAACAGATGTAGACGTGTGTATACACAGTGCCTGTATAACAGATGTAGACGTGTGTATACACAGTGCCTGTATAACAGATGTAGACGTGTGTATACACAGTGCCCCTATAACAGATGTAGACGTGTGTATACACAGTGCCCCTATAACAGATGTAGACGTGTGTATACACAGTGCCCCTATAACAGATGTAGACGTGTGTATACACAGTGCCCCTATAACAGATATAGACGTGTCTATACACAGTGCCTGTATAACAGATGTAGACGTGTGTATACACAGTGCCTCTATAACAGATGTAGACGTGTGTATACACAGTGCCCCTATAACAGATGTAGACGTGTGTATACACAGTGCCCCTATAACAGATATAGACGTGTCTATACACAGTGCCTGTATAACAGATGTAGACGTGTGTATACACAGTGCCTCTATAACAGATGTAGACGTGTGTATACACAGTGCCCCTATAACAGATGTAGACGTGTGTATACACAGTGCCCCTATAACAGATATAGACGTGTGTATACACAGTGCCTGTATAACAGATGTAGACGTGTGTATACACAGTGCCCCTATAACAGATATAGACGTGTGTATACACAGTGCCTGTATAACAGATGTAGACGTGTGTATACACAGTGCCCCTATAACAGATGTAGACGTGTGTATACAGTGCCCCTATAACAGATGTAGACGTGTGTATACACAGTGCCCATATAACAGATGTAGACGTGTGTATACACAGTGCCCCTATAACAGATGTAGACGTGTGTATACACAGTGCTCCTATAACAGATATAGACGTGTGTATACACAGTGCCCCTATAACAGATGTAGACGTGTGTATACACAGTGCCCCTATAACAGATATAGACGTGTCTATACACAGTACCTGTATAACAGATGTAGACGTGTGTATACACAGTGCCTCTATAACAGATGTAGACGTGTGTATACACAGTGCCTCTATAACAGATGTAGACGTGTGTATAGACAGTGCCCCTATAACAGATATAGACGTGTCTATACACAGTGCCTGTATAACAGATGTAGACGTGTGTATACACAGTGCCTCTATAACAGATGTAGACGTGTGTATACACAGTGCCCCTATAACAGATATAGACGTGTCTATACACAGTGCCTGTATAACAGATGTAGACGTGTGTATACACAGTGCCTCTATAACAGATGTAGACGTGTGTATACACAGTGCCCCTATAACAGATGTAGATGTGTGTATACACAGTGCCCCTATAACAGATATAGACGTGTGTATACACAGTGCCTGTATAACAGATGTAGACGTGTGTATACACAGTGCCCCTATAACAGATGTAGACGTGTGTATACACAGTGCCCCTATAACAGATGTAGACGTGTGTATACACAGTGCCCCTATAACAGATATAGACGTGTCTATACACAGTGCCTGTATAACAGATGTAGACGTGTGTATACACAGTGCCTCTATAACAGATGTAGACGTGTGTATACACAGTGCCTCTATAACAGATGTAGACGTGTGTATACACAGTGCCCCTATAACAGATGTAGACGTGTGTATACACAGTGCCCCTATAACAGATATAGACGTGTGTATACACAGTGCCTGTATAACAGATGTAGACGTGTGTATACACAGTGCCCCTATAACAGATGTAGACGTGTGTATACACAGTGCCCCTATAACAGATGTAGATGTGTGTATACACAGTGCCCCTATAACAGATATAGACGTGTCTATACACAGTGCCTGTATAACAGATGTAGACGTGTGTATACACAGTGCCTCTATAACAGATGTAGACGTGTGTATACACAGTGCCTCTATAACAGATGTAGACGTGTGTATACACAGTGCCCCTATAACAGATGTAGATGTGTGTATACACAGTGCCCCTATAACAGATATAGACGTGTGTATACACAGTGCCTGTATAACAGATGTAGACGTGTGTATACACAGTGCCCCTATAACAGATGTAGACGTGTGTATACACAGTGCCCCTATAACAGATGTAGACGTGTGTATACAGTGCCCCTATAACAGATATAGACGTGTCTATACACAGTGCCTGTATAACAGATGTAGACGTGTGTATACACAGTGCCTCTATAACAGATGTAGACGTGTGTATACACAGTGCCTCTATAACAGATGTAGACGTGTGTATACACAGTGCCCCTATAACAGATGTAGACGTGTGTATACACAGTGCCTCTATAACAGATGTAGGCACACGGAGGAGAGGCCGGCTCTAGGACACAGGACAGCTACTCACATAGAAGTGTTCCAGGTGAAAGCAGTAGGTGAAGGGCTGCATGTGGCTACAGGTCTGCGGTAGAGGTAACGGGTAGAAGTGGACGGAGAAGTTGCAGGGAAGCGATGCAGGGAGGCCTTGTCGCCACGTCACCTCCCAGACGTAGAACAGACACTGCCGGCTCTGGATATCCTGTGTAAAACAGGACAAGGTTATTCACACACAGAGACGGAGAACAGTCCTGCAGGATGATGAAAACGACACGCCGGGATTCCAGGGCACGCTCAGGGCTGATGACAGGACACAGGGCAGGTGAGAAGGAATGGGAAGCTGCTGTCAGGAGACGTGGGGTAAGTAGGGTAGGTGTGGGGTAATCTTCTCTCTCCTCTATGTAGCTGGTGTCAGAGCATGAGCGTTATATAAAGCTGAACGCTGGGGCGACACTCTACTACAGATTGCGCACAATACCGACCTTCCTCCGCTGCGCAGTATAACCATATACATACAGAAGAGCACCATGTATTCTGGGAAGCTCCTGAGCCACCGCCTGGCTGACAGTAACAGAGACCAATGTATAATAATATACAATATCATATACAATCCGCCGGCGCCCCCACAGCCTGTCGCTCTTATCCCAGGGTGATATCCTCTCATTACACCACAGATTCTTGAGCCTTCCCCGGCCCCGCGTGTACCCCTGCTTACACATAGACTGTACAGAGAAGTAACGCGCACGCCTCCGACGTATGGCGCAGTGCGGGCGTTACCTGGCTATCTGCGGAGTGCAAGGGGCGGAACTGCAGCTCTTGGGAGGACGTGAGGCCGCTGCCAGACAGCTGGAAAGTAAAGTCGCAGGTGTTCTCCACACAGACCTGGATGTATTTCCTAGGAGGGATGGAGAAGAGAATTGTAACATAAGCCGCACAGCGCGACACCAGCGTCCACTACACCCATTATTATATTACAGACAGGAAACACTGGCAGAGGACCAGGTGACGGAGGTATGGGAGGAGATTGGGGCACAGGGCAGGCAGTAAGGCTCCGCCATATACAGCGCTTTAGTGACGGTCACCTTGTACCGGAGGACAGCAATGTGTGCTGAGCTCTCAGAGGTAGGTGGAAACTCAGACTGATGATGGTGGAATAAATGGACCACGGACATTCCACGGAGACCTGCAGACAGAAAACAGAAGTCAGCAATGACCGGAGGTCTATACACGGGCAGCATGGTCTCCTGTGACACTGGCCACCCACCCTCTGCTCCATGATGCTACCGCTGTGGGAGTCCTGCGTCTCCTTTACCCTCCAAGGAACCTCCCCATTCACTAACTGGCCTCCTTCCGGTAACAGAGACAGGACGTCCAACTCAAACTCCATGAGATGGTACGCAGGGACCGGGGGCAGAGAGATGCTGGTCACTTTATCCGAGCGATGGATGCTCAGAGCACCGACAGAAGCTTCACCTATAAACAAGAAAATCAACATCAGGGTACAGGGACTGGCAGGAGGGACTGTACACAGAGGGATCGGGGGCGTCTAGGAGAGACACAGGGCCCTAACACAGAGACTGTACACAGAGGGATCGGGGGCGTCTAGGATAGACACGGGGCCCTACCACAGGGACTGTACACAGAGGGATCAGGTGCGTCTAGGAGAGACACGGGGCCCTAACACAGGGACTGGCAGGAGGGACTGTACACAGAGGGTACGGGGGCGTCTAGGAGAGACACGGGGCCCTACCACAGGGACTGTACACAGAGGGAACGGGGGCGTCTAGGAGAGACACGGGGCCCTACCATAGGGACTGTACACAGAGGGATCGGGGGCGTCTAGGAGAGACACGGGGCCCTACCACAGGGACTGGCAGGAGGGACTGTACACAGAGGGTACGGGTGCGTCTAGGAGAGACACGGGGCCCTACCACAGGGACTGTACACAGAGGGATCGGGGGCGTCTAGGAGAGACACGGGGCCCTAACACAGGGACTGTACACAGAGGGTACGGGGGCGTCTAGGAGAGTAACTGGGCCCTACCATAGGGACTGTACACAGAGGGATCGGGGGCGTCTAGGAGAGACACGGGGCCCTACCACAGAGCCTGGCAGGAGGGACTGTACACAGAGGGATCGGGGGCGTCTAGGAGAGACACGGGGCCCTACCATAGGGACTGTACACAGAGGGATCAGGGGCGTCTAGGAGAGACACGGGGCCCTACCATAGGGACTGTACACAGAGGGATCAGGGGCGTCTAGGAAAGACACGGGGCCCTACCACAGAGCCTGGCAGGAGGGACTGTACACAGAGGGATCGGGGGCGTCTAGGAGAGACACTGGGCCCTAACACAGGGACTGGCAGGAGGGACTGTACACAGAGGGATCGAGTGCGTCTAGGAGAGACACGGGGCCCTACCACAGAGCCTGGCAGGAGGGACTGTATACAGAGGGATCGGGGGCGTCTAGGAGAGACACGGGCCCTACCATAGGGACTGTACACAGAGGGATCAGGGGCGTCTAGGAGAGACACGGGGCCCTACCATAGGGACTGTACACAGAGGGATCGGGGGCGTCTAGGAGAGACACGGGGCCCTACCACAGAGACTGGCAGGAGGGACTGTACACAGAGGGATCGGGGCGTCTAGGAGAGACACGGGGCCCTAACACAGGGACTGGCAGGAGGGACTGTACACAGTGGGATCGAGTGCGTCTAGGAGAGACACGGGGCCCTACCACAGAGACTGGCAGGAGGGACTGTACACAGCGGGATCAGGGGCGTCTAGGAGAGACACGGGGCCCTACCATAGGGACTGTACACAGAGGGATCAGGGGCGTCTAGGAAAGACACGGGGCCCTACCACAGGGACTGGCAGGAGGGACTGTACACAGAGGGATCAGGGGCGTCTAGGAGAGACACGGGGCCCTACCATAGGGACTGTACACAGAGGGAACGGGGGCGTCTAGGAGAGACACGGGGCCCTACCATAGGGACTGTACACAGAGGGAACGGGGGCGTCCAGGAGAGACACGGGGCCCTACCATAGGGACTGTACACAGAGGGATCAGGGGCATTTATCCTACATCAGACAGTAATGGACGGGCGGCATGACTAAGCAGGATTCCTGATTGGCTACGGGGAAGAGAGGATTTCCGGATCACACAGAGGGGGAGGGATGAGGGGAGACCCAGACAGGGCTACTGCGCTCACCACGGCTGTTCCGGTAGATGGATGCCGCAGCGTCCGGCCCAGCAATAATGGGCATAGTGTCAGCATTATTCAGCTGTAGGGTGTCGCCCGGTTTCACGAGATAATGTCCAGTTGTCACTGTAAACTTTAACTTCTGTGGAACCCCAGCCAGGAGGCATTCTGCAAAAGTGACGAGGAAATGAGTTAGTAAGTTACTGACATATGGAAAAGCCGCATCCTGCCACAAAAGTGCTGCCATGTACAGGTGCCGCTGCCCAAACTACTCCAAAGTATCAGAGTAAGGACAACGCATCGGCACAGTATCCTGAGAGAAACCGGATGTATGCCGTGTCATGTCTCTGCTCAGGACTGCACACTACACACTGACCCCAATGTAGTCCATGTCCTCCTGAGACTCCTACACACACTAAGGGGTTATAGGAGCAAACGGTGCATTCCTTCCCTGACCATCACTCCGCTCAGCGGCTCCACCAATATCACCCACCGCTCAGCGGCTCCACCAATATCACCCACCGCTCAGCGGCTCCACCAATATCACCCACCGCTCAGTGGCTCCACCAATATCACTCACCAGCTCCACCAATATCACTCACCAGCTCCACCAATATCACCCACCGCTCAGCGGCTCCACCAATATCACTGACCGCTCAGCGGCTCCACTAATATCACCCACCGCTCAGCGGCTCCACCAATATCACCCACCGCTCAGCGGCTCCACCAATATCACCCACCGCTCAGCGGCTCCACCAATATCACCCACCGCTCAGCGGCTCCACCAATATCACCCACCGCTCAGCAGCTCCACCAATATCACTCACCACTCAGCGGCTCCACCAATATCACCCACCGCACATCAGCTCCACCAATATCACTCACCACTCAGCGGCTCCACCAATATCACTCACCACTCAGTGGCTCCACCAATATCACTGACCGCTCAGCGGCTCCACCAATATCACTGACCGCTCAGCGGCTCCACCAATATCACCCACCGCACATCAGCTCCACCAATATCACTCACCACTCAGCGGCTCCACCAATATCACTCACCACTCAGTGGCTCCACCAATATCACTCACCGCTCAGCGGCTCCACCAATATCACCCACCGCTCAGTGGCTCCACCAATATCACTCACCACTCAGCGGCTCCACCAATATCACTCACCACTCGGCGGCTCCACCAATATCACCCACCGCACATCAGCTCCACCAATATCACTCACCACTCAGCGGCTCCACCAATATCACTCACCACTCAGCGGCTCCACCAATATCACTCACCACTCAGCGGCTCCACCAATATCACTCACCACTCAGCGGCTCCACCAATATCACTCACCACTCAGTGGCTCCACCAATATCACTGACCGCTCAGCGGCTCCACCAATATCACTCACCACTCAGCGGCTCCACCAATATCACTCACCACTCAGCGGCTCCACCAATATCACTCACCACTCAGCGGCTCCACCAATATCACTCACCACTCAGCGGCTCCACCAATATCACCCACCGCACATCAGCTCCACCAATATCACTCACCACTCAGTGGCTCCACCAATATCACTCACCACTCAGCGGCTCCACCAATATCACTCACCACTCAGTGGCTCCACCAATATCACTGACCGCTCAGCGGCTCCACCAATATCACCCACCGCTCAGCGGCTCCACCAATATCACTGACCGCTCAGTGGCGCCACCAATATCACCCACCGCTCAGTGGCTCCACCAATATCACTGACCGCTCAGTGGCTCCACCAATATCACCCACCGCTCAGCGGCTCCACCAATATCACTGACCGCTCAGTGGCGCCAACAATATCACCCACCGCACATCAGCTCCACCAATATCAATCACCACTCAGCGGCTCCACCAATATCACCCACCGCTCAGCGGCTCCACCAATATCACCCACCGCTCAGCGGCTCCACCAATATCACCCACTGCACATCAGCTCCACCAATATCACTGACCACTCAGCGGCTCCACCAATATCACCCACCGCTCAGCGGCTCCACCAATATCACCCACCACTCATCAGCTCCACCAATATCACTCACCACTCAGCGGCTCCACCAATATCACCCACCGCTCAGCGGCTCCACCAATATCACCCACCGCTCAGCGGCTCCACCAATATCTCCCACCGCACATCAGCTCCACCAATATCACTGACCACTCAGCGGCTCCACCAATATCACCAACCGCACATCAGCTCCACCAATATCACTGACCACTCAGCGGCAGCTCCAACAATATCACTCACCAGACAGCGGCTCCACCAATATCACCCACCAGACAGCGGCCCCACTAATATCACCAACCGCACATCAGCTTCACCAATATCACCCACTGCTCAGCGGCTCCACCAATATCACCCACCGCACATCAGCTCCACCAATATCACTCACCAGACAGCGGCTCCACCTTCAGCTGCGGCTCCTGAGAGTAAACATCGTATTGCACAATTGGGTACACATGGGGCAGCAGTAGTTGAACATCTCTGAAAGATGCAGCAAGCTGGCGCAAGGTGTAAGTGCCGGGATCCTGAGCCTGAACAGAGACAAAAGGGCAGAGGAAGCAATCTGAGAACACTGCGGACACAGGATCTTACACAAGCCAATTCACTGCATATTACCTTATTATCTTTTATCTCTAAGGCCTATTTAGTGCCCACAGGGCTTTTCAGGGAATAGTAACAGAGAAACAGACATATCAATGATCACGTAAGCGGACATACAGACGATGGTAGGGTAACTCGCTGTATCTGACAGGCACGTGGGGGCTCGTTACAGGGCGAGCACTCAGAGATTAGACAAGCGACAGCTCACACGCTGAGAGGAGGGGTGAACAGGGGAGAAGCGAAGGACACGGACAGTAAGTTCCAGAGGATTGGTGCAGTGAAATCCTGAGGTGAGCCCAAGAGGAGGTACCCAAGGTGAGTGGAGGTAGTAATAATCGGAGGAAGAGTGTGGACACACATTAGGTAAAGACGTACTAGGGTGCTTTGTTACAGTCAGGGGCTTGAGCTGGTTTCTGAGTGGGATGGTGAGCAGGTTCCAGAGGGGAAAAGCCAACGCAGTGGGGAATGAGACGAGCAGCAGTGTCCAGGAGGGGTTAATAGGAGGAGGCAGCCGGAGATAAGGATTGAGAAGGGGGTGCATTGTTCCATCCCATAATGGTATACCACACCAGGAGGCGCACCAGTATATCCTGCCACTGGGGAGAGATTGCCGGCTGCGAATAGTCCCAGCATGCCATGCAGCAAGCCATCATCGCAGCAAAGAGGAGCATGGCTACATCTGTATACAGTGCATCCGGAAAGTATTCACAGCGCTTCACTTTTTCCACATTTTGTTACAGCCTTATTCCAAAATGATAAATTCATTTTCTCATACGTCCTAGAGGATGCTGGGGTCCACTTTATGACCATGGGGTATAGACGGTTCCGCAGGAGCCATAGGCACTCTTAAGACTTTTCATTGGGTGTGAACTGGCTCCTCCCCCTATGCCCCTCCTCCAGACCTCAGTTTTAGAAATGTGCCCAGGCAGACTGGATGCACTCTGAGAAGCTCTACTGAGTTTCTCTGAAAATACTTATGTTAGGTTTTTTATTTTCAGGGAGATCTGCTGGTATCAGACTCCCTGTTTCATGGGACTGAGGGGGCAGAAGTAGGAACCAACTTCCTGAAGAGTTTCATGGCTCTGTTTCTGGCTGACAGGACACCATTAGCTCCTGAAGGGAACTGAACACTAACCGTGTCTAGATGCTCACTCCCACAGCACGCCGTCACCCCCCTCACAGAGCCAGAAGTCAGAAGATAGGTGAGTATAAGAAGAATGATCTTCTATCAAGTAAGTGACGGCTGAGGTGCGGCGCGGCTGGCGGGAGCGCAGCGCGCCATTGCTGCCCACACACACAGGCACTGCAGGGTGCAGGGAGCGGGAGGCGCCCTGGGCAGCAATAAAAATACCTCAAACTGGCTTAAAGGGGGCATAAGTTGCCGCTGGCACAGCCCTACCCCCGCCAGTATAAATATTACAGTGTATATATGAGTGTAAGGATGCGCCATTGCGGGGGCGGAGTTTCTTCCTCAGGCAAACAGCACACTACTCAGCGCCATTTTCTCTCTCTCCTCAGGCTGCAGAGAACACGCTGGTCCTCTCCTCCACTTCTGACAAGTACAGGGTGCTATTAAGGGGGGCACAAAGCGATTGTGGTGCATTTGATAGTGTATATTACTATTTTAAAGAGCTTTTTGGGCTGTGGGCATACTGTGTTCACAGGAAATACTGGCGCTGGGATTGTGAACTGGCTGCTCCTATCCTGTGTCCCTCTGACAGATTTTACTGTGGGTCTGTCCCCAAATAAGTCCCGGTGTGTCAGTGAGTGTGCTGTACACGTGTGAGGCATGGCTGAGGCAGGGAGTTCCTCCCCGGAGGAAACCATTTTAGGGACACAGAGTTGTAATGTGGTGGCGCTACCGGCACACCAAGAGCCTGCATGGGTGAAAGAGCTACGTGACAGTATGCATCTGATTAACCGTAGATTAGATAAGTCTGAATCTAAGGCTGCATGCTGGAGAAAATCTGTGGAAGATGTGATTTTTCAGGATGCTGTTATTCCTTATGCGGGCGGCCCCTCTGGGTCACATAAGAGACCATTTGCAAATGTTGTAAACACTGATACCGACACGGACTCTGATTCTTGTGTCGACGATAGTGATTCCAGAGAGGTAGATCATAAATTGGCAAAAAGTATACAATATATGATTGTGGCTATAAGGGACGTATTGGAGGTTACAGAAACCACTCCTGTACCTCAGGAGAAGGCTTATTTATGTAAGCAAAAGAAATCCAAAGTCACGTTCCCTCCTTCACACAAACTAAATTGCTCTGTTTGAAGGGATGTGGGTGAATCCTGATAAGAAATTTCGTACAGGTTGAGTATCCCTTATCCAAAACGCTTGGGACCAGAGGTATTTTGGATATCGGATTTTTCCGTATTTTGGAATAACTGCATACCATAATGAGATAACATGGTGATGGGACCCAAGTCTAAGCACAGAATACATTTATGTTACATATACACCTTATACACACAGCCTGAAGGTCATTTTAGCCAATATTTTTTGTAACTTTGTGCATTAAACAAAGTGTGTCTACATTCACACAATTAATTTATGTTTCATATACACCTTATACACACAGCCTGAAGGTCATTTAATACAATATTTGTAATAACTTTTAGTATTAAACAAAGTTTGTGTACATTGAGCCATCAAAAACAAAGGTTTCACTATCTCACTCTCACTCAAAAAAGTCCGTATTTCGGAATATTCCGTATTTCGGAATATTTGGATATGGGATACTCAACCTGTATTCCCAAAAGGATTCAGATAGCTTACCCTTTCCCGGCTGAGGACAGAAAAAAATGTGAGTCACCCCCTGTGTTAGACAGTGCACTTTCCAGGTTGACAAAGAAGGTAATTCTCCCTGCTCCTAGCACAGCTTCTCTTAAAGAGCCGGCCAACCGCAAAATGGAAACGACATTGAAATCCATTTATGTTACCAATGGTACACTGATCAGGCCCACTATTGCCTGCGCATGGGTGTCGCGCTATTGAAAAATGGTCAGAAAGCGTGTCATCAGAAATGGACACAATTGATAAAGATGAGATACTCCTTAAGTTAAGGAATATCAAGGACGCTGCCGCCTACATGCTGGAAGTAATGAAAGATATTGGACTCGAGTTCACAAGCAGCTACCATGGCAGTATCGGTTAGGCGGGCGCTGTGGATTCGCCAGTGGAACACGGATGCAGATTCCAAAAGAAACATGGAGGCTCTCCCATATAAAGGTGAGGCCTTATTTGGCGATGGCCTGGATGCGTTAGTCTCGGCGGCTACTGCAGGTAAGTCAACATTTTTGCCCTCTGCGCCTGCACCGGCAAAAAAGACCCAATAAATACAAAAAGACGAGAGGTTCCCCCTTCTTTGCAGGTAGGGGAAGGGGAAAGAAGCCCACAGCGGCTCCAGGTTCCCAAGAGCAGAAGTCTACCCCTACTTCTGCCAAATCCTCAGCATGACGCTGGAGCTCCCTTGCGGGAGGCCGCTCGGGTGGGGGCATGTCTCAGACTCTTCAGCCAAGGTTGGATTCTGTCTGGCCTGGATCCCTAGGTGTTGCAAATAGTATCCCAGGGATACAAACTGGAGTATCAAGACGTTCCCCCATGCCGATTTTTCAAATCGACCTTGCCAGTTTCTCCGCCAGAAAGAGAAGCAGTAACAGTGGCAATCCAAAAGTTATGTCAAGACCAGGTCATAGTCCTGGTACCGTTGTCACAACAAGGGCTGGGTTTTTATTCAAGCCTCTTTGTTGTTCCGAAGCCGGACAGCTCGGTCAGACCGATCCTAAATCTAAAGGATCTGAATGGTTATCTGAAAAGGTTCAAGTTCAAGATGGAATCACTTCGAGCGGTGATTGCCAGTCTGGAGGAGGGGGACTACTTGGAGTCGGTGGACATAAAGGATGCTTACCTGCATGTTCCCATTTATCCTCCTCACCAGGCTTATCTGAGATTCGCGGTTCAGGATTGCCATTACCAATTCCAGACGTTACTCTTTGGCCTCTCCACAGCGCCGAGGGTATTCACCAGGGTGATGGCGGAGATGATGGTCCTCCTTCGTCAGAAAGGAGTCAATATAATTCCTTATCTGGACGATCTCCTGATAAAGGCGAGATCCAGGAAGCAGTTGTTACAAAACATATCACTCTCTCTGTCAATACTCCAACAACACGGGTGGATCATAAATTACCCAAAGTCACAATTGGAACAGACGACAAGGTTGTCTTTCCTCTGGATTATTCTGGACACAGAAGTTCAGAGAGTATTTCTTCCGGTGGAAAAGGCTCTGGAAATCCAGAAAATGGTAAAACAGATATTGAAGCCGTCGAGTGTGTCGATACATCAGTGCATTTGGTTGTTTGGGAAGATGGTGGCGGCCTACAAGGCCATACAATTTGGCAGGTTCCATGCCAGAGTATTCCAGTGGGACCTGTTGGACAAGTGGTCGGGGTCACACCTACACATGCACCAAAAGATAATCCTGTCATCAAAAACCAGGATTTCGCTCATGTGGTGGTTACACAGCTCTCACCTACTAGAGGGACACAGGTTCGGGATTCAAGACTGGGTCCTGGTAACCACGGATGCGAGTCTCCGAGGCTGGGGAGCAGTCTCTCAGGGAGAAAACTTCCAAAGGACATTGGTCACATCAGGAAGCCTGCCTTCACATAAACGTACTGGAGCTAAGAGCCATTTACAACGGCCTTCAACAAGCGGTACATCTTCTTCAAAACCGCCCCGTACAGATCCAGACGGACAATGTAACAGCAGTCGCGTACATAAACAGGCAGGCCGGAACGAAAAGCAGAGCGGCAATGGCAGAGTCGACAAAGATCCTCCGCTGGGCAGACAAACATCTACAAGCTCTGTCGGCAATATTCATTCCGGTAGTAGACAACTGGGAAGCAGACTTCCTCAGCAGACACGATCTCCATCCAGGAGAGTGGGGCCTCCACCAAGAAGTCTTCGCAAAGGTGACAAGTCTTTGGGGAGTTCCTCAAGTAGACATGATGGTGTCTCGCCTCAACAAGAAGCTTCAGAGATACTGTTCCAGGTTGAGAGACCCTCAAGCAGTAGCAGTGGATGTGCTAGTGACCCAGTGGGTTTTCCCGTCAGTGTATGTCCTTCCCTCCACTTCCGCTGATCCCAAAGGTACTCAGGATCATAAGAAGAACAAGGGTTCAAGCAATCTTAATTGCCCCAGACTGGCCAAGGAGGGCTTGGTACCGAGATCTTCAGCAGTTACTCAGAGGATCCTCGGCCTCTTCCTCCTCGCGAGGACCTGCTGCAGCAGGGGCCGTGTGTGTACTAAGACTTACCGCGGCTACATTTGACGGCATGGCTGTTGAGCGCCGTATCCTAGCCAGTAAGGGTATTCCAAAGAAAGTCATCCCCACCATTATTCAGGCCAGAAAGGGAGTAACGTTGAAACATTACCACCGTATTTGGAGAAAATATGTGTCTTGGTGTGAATCCAAGAAAGCTCTTACGGAAGAGTTTCACTCAGGGCGTTTCCTCCATTTTTTGCAGGATGGTGTGGAGGCGGGCCTCCGATTGGGATCAATCAAGGTTCAGATTTCGGCCTTGTCAGTGTTTTTCCAAAAACAACTGGCCTCTTTTCCAGAGGTTCAGACCTTCGTGAAAGGGGTTCTGCACATCCAGCCTCCATTCGTGCCTCCAGTGGCACCATGGGACCATAACGTGGTATTGCAGTTCCTTCAATCGGATTGGTTTGAGCCTCTACAAAAGATAGAGTTGAAGTTTCTCACTTCGAAAGTGGTGATGCTTTTGGCTTTGGCATCTGCAAGACGGGTGTCTGAATTGGGGGGCCTTGTTCACAAGAGCCCTCACCTGATTTTCCATGAAGATAGGGCAGAGTTGAGGACTCAACAACATTTTCTTCCGAAGGTGGTTTCATCTTTCCACATAAACCAACCTATTGTGCCAGTAGTTACTGACACATTCACTGATTCAAAATCTCTAGATGTGGTTAGAGCTTTGAAAACCTATTTTGCTAGAACGGCTCGTATACAGAAAACAGAGGCTCTGTTTGTCCTGTATGCTCACAACAAGATTGGGTGTCCTGCTTCCAAGCAGACTATTGCACGCTGGATTAGAAATTCGATTCAGCAAACTCATACTACGGCTGGATTGCCATTATCAACGTCGGTAAAGGCCCACTCCACTAGGAAGGTGGGTTCATCCTGGGCGGCTGCCCGGGGGGTCTCGGCATTACAACTTTGCCGAGCAGCGACTTGGTCAGGGTCAAACACATTTGCTAAGTTCTACAAGTGGCCGATGAGGACCTAAAGTTTGGTCAATCGGTGCTGCAGGGTCAGCCGTACTCTCTCGCCCGTACTGGAGCTTTGGTATAGACCCCATGGTCTTGATGTCGTCCCCAGCATCCTAAAGGATGTATGAGAAAACAGGATTTTGATACCTACTGGTAAATCCTTTTCTCTTAGTCCGTAGAGGATGCTGGGCGCCCGTCCCAGTATGTACTTTACCTGCAGTTTAGTTATTAGAGTTACACAAGTTGTGTTATCTTAGTTTTCAGCATGTTGCTGCAATTGGTTCATGCCTGTTGGCATGTATGTTGAATGCCATGTGTGCGGCCTGGTTGAGCGTGTGAGTTTGTAGATATCTGATCACTAGTTAAGTAATTCCTTTCCTCGAAATGTCAGTCTCCCTGGGCACAGTTCCTACAACTGAGGTCTGGAGGAGGGGCATAGAGGGAGGAGCCAGTTCACACCCAATGAAAAGTCTTTAGAGTGCCCATGTCTCCTGTGGATCCCGTCTATACCCCATGGTCTTGATGTCGTCCCCAGCATTCTCTACGGACTAGGAGAAACGGATTTACCGGTAGGTATCAAAATCCTGTTTTTCCATCAAAATTCTGCACACAAATACCCCATAATGACAACGTGGAAAGTGTTTTTGACATTTTTGTAAATTTATTAAAAATAAAAAACTAAAGGTGTGTACATACGGAGCGATATGACTTGTGATGGTGACTATATAGTCAAAATCGCTAAGAAACTTAGTGCGCATCGCTCCGTGTGTACACAGCGAGCGATAGCGATGCGCATCCCTGCCAGGCCGCTATCGCTGGGATAAATAGACTGTGCAGGCAAGTCAATTTTCATTATGTCGCTGGAAAAGTAAAAGCATCCCCACATTTAAATGGGTTAGTCAAAATCACCTACTGCCAGTTCAAGGTAAATCGTTCAGTCAAAATCGCTCCGTGTGTATGCACCTTAAGAAATCACATGTACATAAGTATTCACAGCCTTTGCCATGAAGCTCAAAATTGTGCCTAGGTTCTTTCTTTTTCCACTGATCATCTTTGAGATGTTCCTACAGCTTAATTGGAGTCCACCTGTGGTAAATTCAGGTGATTGGACATGATTTGGAAAGGCGCACACCTGTCTATATAAGGTCCCACACTTGACAGTGCATGTCTGAGCACGAACCAAGCATGAAGTCAAAGGAATTGTCTGTAGACCTCCGAGACAGGATTGTCTCGAGGCACAAATCTGGGGAAGGGTATAGAAAAATATCTGCTGATTTGAAGGTCCCAATGAGCACAGTGGCCTCCATCATCCATAAATGGAAGAAGTTCGGAACCACCAGGACTCTTCCTAGAGCTGGCCGGCCGTCTAAACGGAGCGATCGGGGGAGAAGGGCCCTAGTCAGGGAGGTGACCAAGAACCCAATGGTCTCTCTGTCAGAGCTACAGCATTCCTCTGTGGAGAGAGGAGAACCTTCCAGAAGGACAAGCAGACGGAAGCCACTCCTTAGTAAAAAGCACATGGCAGCCCGCCTGGAGTTTGCCAAAATGCACCTGAAGGACTCTCAGACCATGAGAAACAAAACTCTCTGGTCTGATGAGACAAAGATTGAACTCTTTGGTGTGAATGCCAGGCGTCATGTTTGGAGGACACCAGGCACCGTTCATCACCAGGCCAATACCATCCCTACAGTGAAGCATGGTGGTGGCAGCATCATGCTGTGGGGATGTTTTTCAGCGGCAGGAACTGGGAGACTGTTCAGGATAGAGGGAAAGTGCATGTTAGGTGCATGTCAGTAGGGGGAAATAAAACAGGAGGCACACTGTTATATCCTGCTATTGGGAGGCAGGAATATGGGTAACAAAGATATCTCCCCACCAACAGGAAGGAATATGGCTGGTGCAGAGGTATATACCCACCAATGTAAGGAAAAAATATGGGGGCGCTCCAGTATATACCCACCAATGGGAAGAAAGAATATGGGGGGGGAGCAATGGTATATCCCCAACAGGAAGAAATATTGTGGTGCATCTGTATATTCCACCAACAGGAGGATGGAATATTGGAGTGCATATGTATATTCCACCAAAAGGCAGGAATATGGGGCACACCAGTATATGCCCACCAACAGGACAGAATATGTGGGTGCACCAGTAGATATCCACCAACGGGAGGAAAGAATATGGGGGGGTACCATTATATCCCCACTGAGGGGAAGGAATATGGGGACGCACCTGTATATCCTGTAGTGGGAGGAAGTTAAATAAATGTATCAGTAAATCAGCATTTTTGTATTAGTTTCAGTTAGTGGAATAAAGTTGTTCATGAGATGTATTTGAAATATTGCTCCAAGAACCACACAACAGTAATGTTCTAGGTCTAGGCTCCCCACACCTGTAATGTCCTAAGACTAGGGCTGCCCACCTCTGTAATGTTCTAGGAGTTGGACAGCCAACCATGTAATGTTCTAGGACTAGGGCCCCCACACCCCCAATGCTCCAGGACTAGGCCCACTGTGACCTGACGGTTTCCGAAAGCCCTCACCACCTCGCGTCCCACCGTCACCGAATGGAGTTTAAGTCAATTAGGGGATTCCCGCTTACCATCAGTAACCGCCTGTTACTGACTCCACCCACTGCGCAGTGAGCAGGTACTATGCTGCCACCACCAGACTCCTCCTTCCCATGGCGTCTGGAACCATGGTTCTGCTCTGTATGCGTCGAGACGCTGTCTTACAACACCTGTGTGCCGAAACACGAGACAGTAGCTGGCGGGAGGCAGAGCTTGGAGACGCTGGGCGTTACCCAAAACAGCCAGAGAACGGAGCTATATTTGGCATAGCCCTGCAGGTCACAAGATGAAGCGGTCGTCTTGAGGCAAAAGATGTTTATTTGCTCAAATAGTTCTAAAAAAACTTTTCCCCTATTTCTAGGGGCAACTGGTATAATACACACTTACACAGGGCAGCTGCCCTCCTTTCATCTTACTCCAATACACAATACCACAGGGGGTAAGCGCACCCTGTTGTTCCCAACCAATCACTGTACAATCATGGGCGGGGCATGCACAAGGCATCCTCACCTTTAACATTGTTCTCTACGGACAGTAGGGAGTGGTCACCTCATTTGACCAACCCCCCTGGAGTGTTGGTTCCCTCCCTGGAGTCATTCAGTCTAGGCTGGGGGAAGTTTTCCCGCCTGAACTACTTCCAGGAATCTGCCCGGGGACCCAGCTCACCATCTCAAGCCTGGATTTGAGCTCCAGAGCTGGGCAGCCTAGATCCCAAGTCAGGGTTTCCTGCCCACCGAGGGTTATCCCTATGGAGCTCCAGGGAAATACTCAGCTTGTTTTAAAGCTGAGCTGCTCCTCGCTGTCCCCATGCACCCTTCATGCGGGAGGGCCAGAGTGGAAGGCATTCCGTTTTGGGGGAAAAGGACTGGGGAAATCCAGCAGCCTGCACAGTCCTGGATTCTCCCCCTGGGACACAATACCAAGTAATTGCATTTGTACCTCTAAATTACAGTTAAATTCACTTTAGATTTCTGTTACATATACTTGGAGGCTCCACATACCCAGGCACTGCAGCTGGGGGGGGGGGATCTGCTTCACAACACAATACATAGTAATACAGTTAAGTACATTGGGGCAGATGTATTAAGCATGGAGACGGCATAAGGAAGTGATAAACCAGTAATAAGTGCAAGGTGATAAACGCACCAGCCAATCAGCTCCTAAATGTTAATTTACATATTGAAGCTGATTGGCTGGTGCGTTTAGCACTTCCTTATGCCTTCTCCAGGTTCTTTTAGTTGTGTGTGCCCAGCGCTGGGCTCCCTTAACCCTGCAGCCTGACACTGGGGTGGCTGGCTCTCCCTCTCCTCCCTGGTGCAGCACATAACTCTGGTGCCTTGCTGCAGCCCTTGGAGGTGATCTGGGCTGCGACGCACCCACCTTCCTGTGGCCCAACAGCCCCCTTCGCTGGCACACTGGGAGCCGGTTTCCCCGGTCTCCCAGCATGTGGCCAGCGGGCAGCAGCAACGCAGCGGCTCCCTCCTGGAGCCCGGCAGCTCGGGACACTCGTCCCGGCCACCGCGACTCTCTGTCTCCCTGCAGCGCTGAGGCGCCAGGAGCATAGCTCCCGGACCTCAGCACCCAACACAGTGTGTCCTCCTGTCACAAAGGGAGCCGGCACACTCTGGCCAGCCGTGGCTCCCTCCGAGAGGCACTCTCCCCCCTGTCTGCTCTGATGCTGGGGCGGCGCACACACAGCTTTGCAGATCCGTGACTAGTCTCACAGCTGCAGCAGCTCCCTCTCTTCCCCGATGCATCGGGTTATAACGATTCCCTGCCGCGGCCGACTGAAAGCGTCCAGATAGCGGCAGAGCAACACAGTAGTAAAAATACATTTTTAAATACACGGCGCCTATAAAATTTTAAATATGGCGGCTAGAGCCAGTGCCTTGGTTAAAAGTGGCGCCAGGCGCCCATTGTCTATCAAAATGGCGCTGGGCACTGAGGACTAACCCCTTAAGTGCCGCAGTCTCCATTAACCATGTGGCTGATGGGATCTCCGGCCACACCCACCTCCACTTGTAATATTCCAGGACTAGCAGACAAACAGTGGCAGTTGCTCGATCATTCCTGGAGATAATTTATAATTATCTCCAGGTATGATAGAGTAACTGCCACTGTTTGTCTGCTTGTGTGAGAAAGGCATTGAATGGGAGCAGTATTTGGAAGGCATGCTGTTCCTTGTAGTGCTAATGGGAGATCCTGGGGGTGGCTCCCAGATAAGTTAGCTCTCTGTCTGGATGTGTTTTAATAATAGCCTTTATCATGAGGCCTTACTGTAGACAAAACACATGGCCCTATGTGGGCACTGCTATTATGTAGTGTTAGGACTGCTGATATCAGAGAAGCCGTGAAGTGGCTCAGCAGCTAAACATGCGTTTGCAAACATGTGTAAACTAATTCTCTGAATTTATATTACCAGATAGGTTCAGGTATGGTTACAGGTAATTTTTAGTGTGCTGGGGGGATACCAGGGGGGGAAGAGCACACCCTCTCTGTCTGATGGTCCAGGACTAGGCAGCCTCACATATTTAACACTCTAGGACTAGGTCTCCCTTTACCTGCAATGTTCTAGGACAAACCCCCCCCCCCCCCCCTGTAATGTTCTAGGACAAGCGACCCCCCCCACCACACACACACATATGATGCCCCCCCCCCCATACACACCTGTAATGCTCCAGAAGTAGGTCCACCTTCATCTCTAATGCATCCCTAGGATTAGGTCCCCCTTCACCTGTAATGCTCTAGGACTAGGCCCCCCCTTCACCTGTGATGTCCTAGGACTAGGCCCCCCTACACCTGTGATGCTCTAGGACTAGGCCCCCCTTCACCTGTGATGCTCTAGGACTAGGCCCCCCTTCACCTGTGATGCTCTAGGACTAGGCCCCCCTTCACCTGTAATGCTCTAGGACTAGGCCCCTACACCTGTGATGACCTAGGACTATAGCCGCCACACACCTGTAATGTTCTGTCCCTTCCATAGAGATAAAACCCCACTCTGCTCACATGCAA
Organism: Pseudophryne corroboree; assembly: GCF_028390025.1. Classification (NCBI taxonomy): domain Eukaryota; kingdom Metazoa; phylum Chordata; class Amphibia; order Anura; family Myobatrachidae; genus Pseudophryne; species Pseudophryne corroboree. Next base: position 1,053,783,440 of record NC_086445.1, read on the forward strand.
CCACAGCAATCCAAACTCTGAAAGACAATACCAGAGAGTACTTGGGTAATATGGTGCTGGAGAGCTGTAGTACCTGCGTGTGGAAGGTCAGGCGATTAAGCCCTGGCTGCAGCGTGACGTTGCTGCACCTCAGCGTGTGGGCGCCATCGTCCAGGTTGACCCCGGAGTGTCGGTCCAGAGGAGATGATGTGGCAGAGTCCTGAGCTCGCAGTAACATGTGGACGTTTTTACAGATCACTCCTGTGCTCACCAGTCCCCCTTCTGAGGGGCTTTTCTCATACATCTCTGACAGCTCTAGAGCAGGTGGAGGTCCTCTTACACCCAAAGGTGCCTCAGGCTGGAAATAGACCGTACCGCCTGCTGGTTTGTGTCGGGTCAGCCACTCTGCAGTCTTTCGATAACTGTTCTTGTCCAGGCTATAATGGAAATGTCCTGAGAGATGGTCGAGGTGAAAAGGCTCCGGCATCAGGCTGAGAAGAGTCAGTTCCATGCACAGGGCTCCGCCAACATGAACGACTGCATTGGGGGGCTCAAACTGTAGGGAGGTCAACTGAGCGACTGAGCCGAAAGGGAGACAAATGTGATTCCCTGAGGAAGAGACATGAGAGTTAGACATGAAAATAATACAGGTCCAGATCCTGGCGCCAGGGTGATGTCACTATCTCCAGGGTCATATCACTATCCTCCATCCCATCACCGGGACCATGTCCCTATCCTCCATGCTATCACCGGAACCATGTCCCTGTCCTCCATCCTATCACCAGGATCATGTCCCAATCCTCCATCCTATCACCAGGATCATGTCCCAATCCTCCATCCTATCACCAGGATCATGTCCCAATCCTCCATCCTATCACCAGGACCGTGTTCCTATCCTCCATCCTATCACCAGGACCATGTCCCAATACTCCATCCCATCACCGGGACCATGTCCCTATCCTCCATGCTATCACTGGAACCATGTCCCTGTCCTCCATCCTATCACCAGGATCATGTCCCAATCCTCCATCCTATCACCAGGATCATGTCCCAATCCTCCATCCTATCACCAGGACCATGTCCCAATCCTCCATCCTATCACCAGGACCATGTCCCAATCCTCCATCCTATCCATGGGACCATGTCCCTGTCCTCCATCCTATCACCAGGATCATGTCCCAATCCTCCATCCCATCACCGGGACCATGTCCCTATCCTCCATCCTATCACCAGGACCGTGTTCCTATCCTCCATCCTATCACCAGGACCATGTCCCAATACTCCATCCCATCACCGGGACCATGTCCCTATCCTCCATCCTATCACCAGGACCATGTCCCTATCCTCCATCCTATCACCAGGACCATGTCCCAATCCTCCATCCTATCACCAGGACCATGTCCCTATCCTCCATCCTATCACCAGGATCATGTCCCAATCCTCCATCCTATCACCAGGATCATGTCCCAATCCTCCATCCTATCACCAGGACCATGTCCCAATCCTCCATCCTATCACCAGGACCATGTCCCAATCCTCCATCCTATCACCAGGACCATGTCCCAATCCTCCATCCTATCCCCGGGACCATGTCCCTATCCTCCATCCCATCACCGGGACCATGTCCCTATCCTCCATCCCATCACCGGGACCATGTCCCTATCCTCCATGCTGTCACCGGAACCATGTCCCTGTCCTCCATCCTATCACCAGGACCATGTCCCAATCCTCCATCCTATCACCAGGACCATGTCCCAATCCTCCATCCTATCACCAGGACCATGTCCCTGTCCTCCATCCTATCACCAGGATCATGTCCCAATCCTCCATCCCATCACCGGGACCATGTCCCTATCCTCCATCCTATCACCAGGACCGTGTTCCTATCCTCCATCCTATCACCAGGATCATGTCCCAATCCTCCATCCTATCCCCGGGACCATGTCCCTATCCTCCATCCCATCACCGGGACCATGTCCCTATCCTCCATGCTATCACCGGAACCATGTCCCTGTCCTCCATCCTATCACCAGGATCATGTCCCAATCCTCCATCCTATCACCAGGATCATGTCCCAATCCTCCATCCTATCACCAGGACCATGTCCCAATCCTCCATCCTATCCCCGGGACCATGTCCCTATCCTCCATCCTATCAGCAGGACCATGTCCCAATCCTCCATTCTACCACCAAGACCATCTCCCTTTCCACCACCTTATCACCAGGACCATAACTCAATCCTCCATCCTATCACCAGGACCGTGTCCATATCATCAATCCTATCACCGGAACCATGGGCATAATTCAGACTTGATCACTAGCAGGCGATTTTTGCACTGCTGCGAACAGATAGTCGCCACCTATAACGGGAGTGTATTTTAGCTGTGCAAGTGTGCGAACGCATGTGTAGCAGAGCTGGACAAACAGATCTTGTGCAGTCTCTGTGCAGCCCAGGACTTACTCAGCTGCTGCGACCACTTCAGCCTGCCCGGGACCGTAAATTGACGTCAGGAACCCTCCCTGCAAACGCATCGACACGCCTGCGTTTTTCCAACCACTCCCTGAAAATGTTTAGTTGCCACCCACAAACACCCTCTTCCTGTCAATCATGTGCCTATCCTCCATCCTATCACCAGTATTATATCCCTATCCTCCATCCTATCACCAGGACCATGTCCCTATACTCCATCCTATCACCAGGACCATGTCCCAATCCTCCATACTATCACCAGGACCATATCCCTATCCTCCATCCTATCACCAGTATTATATCCCTATCCTCCATCCTATCACCAGGACCATGTCCCTATCCTCCATCCTATCACCAGGACTTTGTCCCTATCCTCCATCCTATCACCAGGACCATGTCCCTAACCTCCATCCTATCACCAGGACCATGTCCCTATCCTCCATCCTATCACCAGGACCATGTCCCAATCCTCCATCCTATCACCAGGACCATGTCCCAATCTCCTATCACCAGGACCATGTCCCTATCCTCCATTCTATCACCAGGACCATATCCCTATCCTCCATCCTATCACCAGTATTATATCCCTATCCTCCATCCTATCACCAGGACCATATCCCTATCCTCCATCCTATCACCAGGACCATGTCCCTATCCTCCATCCTATCACCAGCACCTTGTCCCTATCCTCCATCCTATCACCAGGACCATGTCCCTATCCTCCATCCTATCACCAGGACCATGTCCCTATCCTCCATCCTATCACCAGGACCATGTCCCAATCCTCCATCCTATCACCAGGATCATGTCCCAATCCTCCATCCTATCACCAGGACCATGTCCCAATACTCCATCCTATCACCAGGACCATGTCCCTATCCTCCATGCTATCACCGGAACCATGTCCCTGTCCTCCATCCTATCACCAGGATCATGTCCCAATCCTCCATCCTATCACCAGGATCATGTCCCAATCCTCCATCCTATCACCAGGATCATGTCCCAATCCTCCATCCTATCACCAGGACCATGTCCCAATACTCCATCCTATCACCAGGACCATGTCCCTATCCTCCATCCTATCACCAGGATCATGTCCCAATCCTCCATCCTATCCCCGGGACCATGTCCCTATCCTCCATCCCATTACCAGGACCGTGTTCCTATCCTCCATCCTATCACCAGGACCGTGTTCCTATCCTCCATCCTATCACCAGGACCATGTCCCAATACTCCATGCTATCACTGGAACCATGTCCCTGTCCTCCATCCTATCACCAGGATCATGTCCCAATCCTCCATCCTATCACCAGGACCATGTCCCAATCCTCCATCCTATCCCCGGGACCATGTCCCTATCCTCCATCCTATCAGCAGAACCATGTCCCAATCCTCCATTCTACCACCAAGACCATCTCCCTTTCCACCATCCTATCACCAGGACCATAACTCAATCCTCCATCCTATCACCAGGACCGTGTCCATATCATCAATCCTATCACCGGAACCATGGGCATAATTCAGACTTGATCACTAGCAGGCGATTTTTGCACTGCTGCGAACAGATAGTCGCCACCTATAACGGGAGTGTATTTTAGCTGTGCAAGTGTGCGAACGCATGTGTAGCAGAGCTGGACAAACAGATCTTGTGCAGTCTCTGTGCAGCCCAGGACTTACTCAGCTGCTGCGATCACTTCAGCCTGCCCGGGACCGTAAATTGACGTCAGAAACCCTCCCTGCAAACGCATCGACACGCCTGCGTTTTTCCAACCACTCCCTGAAAATGTTTAGTTGCCACCCACAAACACCCTCTTCCTGTCAATCATGTGCCTATCCTCCATCCTATCACCAGTATTATATCCCTACCCTCCATCCTATCACCAGGACCATGTCCCTATACTCCATCCTATCACCAGGACCATGTCCCAATCCTCCATATTATCACCAGGACCATATCCCTATCCTCCATCCTATCACCAGTATTATATCCCTATCCTCCATCCTATCACCAGGACCATGTCCCTATCCTCCATCCTATCACCAGCACCTTGTCCCTATCCTCCATCCTATCACCAGGACCATGTCCCTATCCTCCATCCTATCACCAGGACCATGTCCCTATCCTCCATCCTATCACCAGGACCATGTCCCAATACTCCATCCTATCACCAGAACCATGTCCCTATCCTCCATCCTATCACCAGGACCATGTCCCTATCCTCCATCCTATCACCAGGACCATGTCACTATCCTCCATCCTATCACCAGGACCTTGTCCCTATCCTCCATCCTATCACCAGGACCATGTCCCTATCCTCCATCCTATCACCAGGACCATATCCCTATCCTCCATCCTATCACCAGTATTATATCCCTATTCTCCATCCTATCACCAGGACCATGTCCCTATCCTCCATCCTATCACCAGGACCTTGTCCCTATCCTCCATCCTATCACCAGGACCATGTCCCTATCCTCCATCCTATCACCAGGACCATATCCCTATCCTCCATCCTATCACCAGTATTATATCCCTATCCTCCATCCTATCACCAGGACCATGTCCCTATCCTCCATCCTATCACCAGGACCTTGTCCCTATCCTCCATCCTATCACCAGGACCATGTCCCTATCCTCCATCCTATCACCAGGACCTTGTCCCTATCCTCCATCCTATCACCAGGACCATGTCCCAATACTCCATCCTATCACCAGGACCATGTCCCAATCTCCTATCACCAGGACTATGTCCCAATCCTCCATCCTATCACCAGGACCATGTCCCTATCCTTCATCCTATCACCAGGACCATGTCCCAATCCTCCATCCTATCACCAGGACCATGTCAATTTCTCCCATCTTATCTCTATGGTCATGTCATTATCCTCCATCCTATCACCAGGACTATGTCACGATCATCGTTCCTATCACCAGGACCAGGGGGGAGATGTACTAAGCAGTGAAAAGTGTGGAGAAGTGAGCCAGTGGAGAAGATGCCCATGGCAACCAATATGCATTGATGTAATATTTATAATTTGCATACTATTAAAAATATCACCAGGACCATGTCCCAATACTCCATCCCATCACCGGGACCATGTCCCTATCCTCCATCCTATCACCAGGACCATGTCCCTATCCTCCATCCTATCACCAGGACCATGTCCCAATCCTCCATCCTATCACCAGGACCATGTCCCTATCCTCCATCCTATCACCAGGATCATGTCCCAATCCTCCATCCTATCACCAGGATCATGTCCCAATCCTCCATCCTATCACCAGGACCATGTCCCAATCCTCCATCCTATCACCAGGACCATGTCCCAATCCTCCATCCTATCACCAGGACCATGTCCCAATCCTCCATCCTATCCCCGGGACCATGTCCCTATCCTCCATCCCATCACCGGGACCATGTCCCTATCCTCCATCCCATCACCGGGACCATGTCCCTATCCTCCATGCTGTCACCGGAACCATGTCCCTGTCCTCCATCCTATCACCAGGACCACGTCCCAATCCTCCATCCTATCACCAGGACCATGTCCCAATCCTCCATCCTATCCCCGGGACCATGTCCCTGTCCTCCATCCTATCACCAGGATCATGTCCCAATCCTCCATCCCATCACCGGGACCATGTCCCTATCCTCCATCCTATCACCAGGACCGTGTTCCTATCCTCCATCCTATCACCAGGATCATGTCCCAATCCTCCATCCTATCCCCGGGACCATGTCCCTATCCTCCATCCCATCACCGGGACCATGTCCCTATCCTCCATGCTATCACCGGAACCATGTCCCTGTCCTCCATCCTATCACCAGGATCATGTCCCAATCCTCCATCCTATCACCAGGATCATGTCCCAATCCTCCATCCTATCACCAGGACCATGTCCCTAACCTCCATCCTATCACCAGGACCATGTCCCTATCCTCCATCCTATCAGCAGAACCATGTCCCAATCCTCCATTCTACCACCAAGACCATCTCCCTTTCCACCACCTTATCACCAGGACCATAACTCAATCCTCCATCCTATCACCAGGACCGTGTCCATATCATCAATCCTATCACCGGAACCATGGGCATAATTCAGACTTGATCACTAGCAGGCGATTTTTGCACTGCTGCGAACAGATAGTCGCCACCTATAACGGGAGTGTATTTTAGCTGTGCAAGTGTGCGAACGCATGTGTAGCAGAGCTGGACAAACAGATCTTGTGCAGTCTCTGTGCAGCCCAGGACTTACTCAGCTGCTGCGACCACTTCAGCCTGCCCGGGACCGTAAATTGACGTCAGGAACCCTCCCTGCAAACGCATCGACACGCCTGCGTTTTTCCAACCACTCCCTGAAAATGTTTAGTTGCCACCCACAAACACCCTCTTCCTGTCAATCATGTGCCTATCCTCCATCCTATCACCAGTATTATATCCCTATCCTCCATCCTATCACCAGGACCATGTCCCTATACTCCATCCTATCACCAGGACCATGTCCCAATCCTCCATACTATCACCAGGACCATATCCCTATCCTCCATCCTATCACCAGTATTATATCCCTATCCTCCATCCTATCACCAGGACCATGTCCCTATCCTCCATCCTATCACCAGGACTTTGTCCCTATCCTCCATCCTATCACCAGGACCATGTCCCTAACCTCCATCCTATCACCAGGACCATGTCCCTATCCTCCATCCTATCACCAGGACCATGTCCCAATCCTCCATCCTATCACCAGGACCATGTCCCAATCTCCTATCACCAGGACCATGTCCCTATCCTCCATTCTATCACCAGGACCATATCCCTATCCTCCATCCTATCACCAGTATTATATCCCTATCCTCCATCCTATCACCAGGACCATATCCCTATCCTCCATCCTATCACCAGGACCATGTCCCTATCCTCCATCCTATCACCAGCACCTTGTCCCTATCCTCCATCCTATCACCAGGACCATGTCCCTATCCTCCATCCTATCACCAGGACCATGTCCCTATCCTCCATCCTATCACCAGGACCATGTCCCAATCCTCCATCCTATCACCAGGACCATGTCCCTATCCTCCATGCTATCACCGGAACCATGTCCCTGTCCTCCATCCTATCACCAGTATCATGTCCCAATCCTCCATCCTATCACCAGGATCATGTCCCAATCCTCCATCCTATCACCAGGATCATGTCCCAATCCTCCATCCTATCACCAGGACCATGTCCCAATACTCCATCCTATCACCAGGACCATGTCCCTATCCTCCATCCTATCACCAGGATCATGTCCCAATCCTCCATCCTATCCCCGGGACCATGTCCCTATCCTCCATCCCATTACCAGGACCGTGTTCCTATCCTCCATCCTATCACCAGGACCGTGTTCCTATCCTCCATCCTATCACCAGGACCATGTCCCAATACTCCATGCTATCACTGGAACCATGTCCCTGTCCTCCATCCTATCACCAGGATCATGTCCCAATCCTCCATCCTATCACCAGGACCATGTCCCAATCCTCCATCCTATCCCCGGGACCATGTCCCTATCCTCCATCCTATCAGCAGAACCATGTCCCAATCCTCCATTCTACCACCAAGACCATCTCCCTTTCCACCATCCTATCACCAGGACCATAACTCAATCCTCCATCCTATCACCAGGACCGTGTCCATATCATCAATCCTATCACCGGAACCATGGGCATAATTCAGACTTGATCACTAGCAGGCGATTTTTGCACTGCTGCGAACAGATAGTCGCCACCTATAACGGGAGTGTATTTTAGCTGTGCAAGTGTGCGAACGCATGTGTAGCAGAGCTGGACAAACAGATCTTGTGCAGTCTCTGTGCAGCCCAGGACTTACTCAGCTGCTGCGATCACTTCAGCCTGCCCGGGACCGTAAATTGACGTCAGAAACCCTCCCTGCAAACGCATCGACACGCCTGCGTTTTTCCAACCACTCCCTGAAAATGTTTAGTTGCCACCCACAAACACCCTCTTCCTGTCAATCATGTGCCTATCCTCCATCCTATCACCAGTATTATATCCCTATCCTCCATCCTATCACCAGGACCATGTCCCTATACTCCATCCTATCACCAGGACCATGTCCCAATCCTCCATATTATCACCAGGACCATATCCCTATCCTCCATCCTATCACCAGTATTATATCCCTATCCTCCATCCTATCACCAGGACCATGTCCCTATCCTCCATCCTATCACCAGGACCTTGTCCCTATCCTCCATCCTATCACCAGGACCATGTCCCTATCCTCCATCCTATCACCAGGACCATGTCCCTATCCTCCATCCTATCACCAGGACCATGTCCCAATCCTCCATCCTATCACCAGGACCATGTCCCAATCTCCTATCACCAGGACCATGTCCCTATCCTCCATTCTATCACCAGGACCATATCCCTATCCTCCATCCTATCACCAGTATTATATCCCTATCCTCCATCCTATCACCAGGACCATGTCCCTATCCTCCATCCTATCACCAGCACCTTGTCCCTATCCTCCATCCTATCACCAGGACCATGTCCCTATCCTCCATCCTATCACCAGGACCATGTCCCTATCCTCCATCCTATCACCAGGACCATGTCCCAATACTCCATCCTATCAAGAGAACCATGTCCCTATCCTCCATCCTATCACCAGGACCATGTCCCTATCCTCCATCCTATCACCAGGACCATGTCCCTATCCTCCATCCTATCACCAGGACCTTGTCCCTATCCTCCATCCTATCACCAGGACCATGTCCCTATCCTCCATCCTATCACCAGGACCATATCCCTATCCTCCATCCTATCACCAGTATTATATCCCTATTCTCCATCCTATCACCAGGACCATGTCCCTATCCTCCATCCTATCACCAGGACCTTGTCCCTATCCTCCATCCTATCACCAGGACCATGTCCCTATCCTCCATCCTATCACCAGGACCATATCCCTATCCTCCATCCTATCACCAGTATTATATCCCTATCCTCCATCCTATCACCAGGACCATGTCCCTATCCTCCATCCTATCACCAGGACCTTGTCCCTATCCTCCATCCTATCACCAGGACCATGTCCCTATCCTCCATCCTATCACCAGGACCTTGTCCCTATCCTCCATCCTATCACCAGGACCATGTCCCAATACTCCATCCTATCACCAGGACCATGTCCCAATCTCCTATCACCAGGACTATGTCCCAATCCTCCATCCTATCACCAGGACCATGTCCCTATCCTTCATCCTATCACCAGGACCATGTCCCAATCCTCCATCCTATCACCAGGACCATGTCAATTTCTCCCATCTTATCTCTATGGTCATGTCATTATCCTCCATCCTATCACCAGGACTATGTCACGATCATCGTTCCTATCACCAGGACCAGGGGGGAGATGTACTAAGCAGTGAAAAGTGTGGAGAAGTGAGCCAGTGGAGAAGATGCCCATGGCAACCAATATGCATTGATGTAATATTTATAATTTGCATACTATTAAAAATATACAGAGCAGCTGATTTGTTGCCATGGGCAACTTCTCCACTCTTTTCACTATTTAGTACATCTCCTCCTAAGTCACTATCCTCAATCCTATCTCCAGGGTCATGTCCCTCTCATCCATCCTATCACCAGAACCATGTCACTATCATCCATCTTATCACTAGGACAATGTCACCATCTTATTACCAGTACAGTCTCTATCCAGCATTCTATTACCACGATCATGTCACTATCCTCCATCCTATCACCAGGACCATGTTACTATCTTCTATTCTATCACCAGAGCCATGTCACTATTCTCCATCCTATCACCAGGACCCTGCCCCTATCTTCCATCCTATCACCAGGACAATGTCACCATCTTATCACCAGTACAGTCAATATCCAGCATTTTATCACTAGGACCACGCCCCTATCCTCCATCTTATCGCTAGGACCATGTTCATATCATCTATCCTATCACCAGGACCATGTCCCTATCTCCTATTCTATCACCAGGACCATGTCCCTATCCTCCATCCTATCACCAGGACCATGTCCCTATCCTCCATCCTATCACCAGGACCTTGTCCCTATCCTCCATCCTATCACCAGGACCATGTCCCTATCCTCCATCCTATCACCAGGACCACGCCCCTATCCTCCATCTTATCGCTAGGACCATGTTCGTATCATCTATCCTATCACCAGGACCATGTCCCTATCTCCTATTCTATCACCAGGACCATGTCCCTATCCACCATCCTATCACCAGGACCATGTCCCAATCTTCCATCTTATCACCAGTATCATATCCCAATCCTCCATCCTATCACCAAGACCATGTCCCTATCCTCCATCCTATCACCAGGACCTTGTCCCTATCCTCCATCCTATCACCAGGACCATGTCCCTATCCTCCATCCTATCACCAGGACCTTGTCCCTATCCTCCATCCTATCACCAGGACCATGTCCCAATCCTCTATCCTATCAGCAGGACCCTGCCCCTATCTTCCATCCTATCACCAGGACCTTGTCCCTATCTTCCATCCTATCACCAGGACCATGTCCCAATCCTCCATCCTATCACCAGGACCATGTCCCTATCCTCAATCCTATCACCAGGACCATGTCCCTATCCTCCATCCTATCACCAGGACCATGTCCCAATCCTCCATCCTATCACCAGGACCATGTCCCTATCCTCCATGCTATCACCGGAACCATGTCCCTGTCCTCCATCCTATCACCAGGATCATGTCACAATCCTCTATCCTATCAGCAGGACCCTGCCCCTATCTTCCATCCTATCACCAGGACCTTGTCCCTATCCTCCATCCTATCACCAGGACCATGTCCCAATCCTCTATCCTATCAGCAGGACCCTGCCCCTATCTTCCATCCTATTACCAGGACCTTGTCCCTATCTTCCATCCTATCACCAGGACCATGTCCCAATCCTCCATCCTATCACCAGGACCATGTCCCTATCCTCAATCCTATCACCAGGACCATGTCCCTATCCTCCATCCTATCACCAGGATCATGTCCGAATCCTCCATCCTATCACCAGGACCATGTCCCTATCCTCCATCCTATCACCAGGACCATGTCCCTATCCTCCATCCTATCACCAGGACCATGTCCCTATCCTCAATCCTATCACCAGGACCATGTCCCTATCCTCCATCCTATCACCAGGATCATGTCCGAATCCTCCATCCCATCACCAAGACCCTGCCCCTATCTTCCATCCTATCACCAGGACCATGTCCCAATCCTCCATCCTATCACCAGGACCATGTTCCTATCCTTAATCATGTCACCGGGAACATGTTCTTATCCTCCATTCTATCTGCAGGACCATGTCCCTATCCTCCATCCTGTCACCGGGAACAAGTCCCTACCGCCCACCCCCTCCCCCAGTGTTCCTATCACCAGGATCTTGGCATTTTCCCATGCTGGTACTCCACAGGAAGTCCAGCGGAGCACAGCAGAACAGATGTTGTCGCACCTCCAGTGCTGATATCTTGTGCAGAGAAAGAGAGGATCTCATGACAGTATTTCACACGCTCATCCTGAGACAGATTCCCATCAGCAGCCAGCCGACTGCACGTCTGAAGGTATCTGTGGGGACGTTAAGGAGAACATATGGCGAGAGAAAGAAGCAGGTCTACAGAAATGCGCACGTCGCATCCTGACAGAAACTACTGTGAAGACTCTGTGGGAAATCCCAGAATATAATCAACCACTGACGTGGCACGGTTACAGACATGTACTAGACATCGCTGACGTGGTACGGTTACAGACATGTACTAGACATCGCTGACGTGGCACGGTTACAGACATGTACTAGACATCGCTGACGTGGCACGGTTACAGACGTGTACTAGACATCGCTGACGTGGCACGGTTACAGACGTGTACTAGACATCGCTGACGTGGCACGGTTACAGACGTGTACTAGACATCGCTGACGTGGCACGGTTACAGACATGTACTAGACATCGCTGACGTGGCACGGTTACAGACATGTACTAGACATCGCTGACGTGGCACGGTTACAGACATGTACTAGACATCGCTGACGTGGCACGGTTACAGACGTGTACTAGACATCGCTGACGTGGCACGGTTACAGACGTGTACTAGACATCGCTGACGTGGCACGGTTACAGACGTGTACTAGACATCGCTGACGTGGCACGGTTACAGACATGCACTAGACATCACTGACGTGGCACGGTTACAGACGTGTACTAGACATCGCTGACGTGGCACGGTTACAGACATGTACTAGACATCGCTGACGTGGCACGGTTACAGACATGTACTAGACATCGCTGACGTGGCACGGTTACAGACATGTACTAGACATCGCTGACGTGGTACGATTACAGACATGTACTAGACATCGCTGACGTGGCACGGTTACAGACATGTACTAGACATCGCTGACGTGACACGGTTACAGACATGTACTAGACATCGCTGACGTGGCACGGTTACAGACATGTACTAGACATCGCTGACGTGGCACGGTTACAGACATGTACTAGACATCGCTGACGTGGTACGGTTACAGACATGTACTAGACATCGCTGACGTGGCACGGTTACAGACATGTACTAGACATCGCTGACGTGGTACGATTACAGACATGTACTAGACATCGCTGACGTGGCATGGTTACAGACATGTACTAGACATCGCTGACGTGGCATGGTTACAGACGTACTAGAGAACACTGACGTGGCATGGTTACAGACATGTACTAGACATCGCTGACGTGGCATGGTTACAGACGTACTAGACAACACTGACGTGGCATGGTTACAGACATGTACTAGACAACACTGACGTGGCATGGTTACAGACATGTACTAGACATCGCTGACGTGGCATGGTTACAGACATGTACTAGACATCGCTGACGTGGTACGATTACAGACATGTACTAGACATCGCTGACGTGGCATGGTTACAGACATGTACTAGACATCGCTGACGTGGCACTGTTACAGACGTACTAGACAACACTGACGTGGCATGGTTACAGACATGTACTAGACATCGCTGACGTGGCACGGTTACAGACGTACTAGACAACACTGACGTGGCATGGTTACAGACATGTACTAGACATCGCTGACGTGGCACGGTTACAGACATGTACTACACATCACTGACGTGGCACGGTTACAGACATGTACTAGACATCGCTGACGTGGCACGGTTACAGACATGTACTAGACATCGCTGACGTGGCACGGTTACAGACATGTACTAGACATCGCTGACGTGGCACGGTTACAGACATGTACTACACATCACTGACGTGGCACGGTTACAGACATGTACTAGACATCACTGACGTGGCACGGTTACAGACGTGTACTAGACATCGCACACAAGCTCAGCAGGCAGGATACGGCTCGGTCTGCCCCAGAAGCTTCTGACATTCCACCAGCTGTTTCCTGGTGTGAGTGAGGGGCAGCGCCCAACCCTCTGACTGGTACATGCGAAGTGCCCCTTGCAAATAGGGCTCAGCTTTCTGTGGTAAGGACTTCCTCCTGCAGGAGAGACGGAACAGGGATTATACACACGAGCCACATTATTATCCAGCTCCAAATCCAAACATAACCCATGCCCGGCCCATAACCAAACACCAGGAGGCACATTACTGCCCCGAACATCACAGAGCCCCAGTCATTTCCAGACAGGCTACAGCTGGGAAACATTGGAGGTTTGCTTGAATAGTTAAATGAAGCAATATACATGTAGATAATGGGAAATGCGGAACACAGGCAGGGGGCTGAAGATGGGGTGCAGGACGCAGGCAGGGGACAGAAGACGGGGTGCAGGAGTAGACAGGCAGGGGACAGAAGACGAGGTGCAGGAGTAGAGAGGCAGGGGACAGAAGACGGGGCGCAGGACGCAGGCAGGGGACAGAAGACGGGGCGCAGGACGCAGGCAGGGGACAGAAGACGGGGCGCAGGACGCAGGCAGGGATCAGAAGACGGGGCGCAGGACGCAGGCAGGGATCAGAAGAGGGGGCGCAGGACGCAGGCAGGGGACAGAAGAGGGGGCGCAGGACGCAGGCAGGGGACAGAAGAGGGGGCGCAGGACGCAGGCAGGGGACAGAAGAGGGGGCGCAGGACGCAGGCAGGGGACAGAAGAGGGGGCGCAGGACGCAGGCAGGGGACAGAAGAGGGGGCGCAGGACGCAGGCAGGGGACAGAAGAGGGGGCGCAGGACGCAGGCAGGGGACAGAAGAGGGGGCGCAGGACGCAGGCAGGGGACAGAAGAGGGGGCGCAGGACGCAGGCAGGGGACAGAAGATGGGGCGCAGGACGCAGGCAGGGGACAGAAGAGGGGGCGCAGGACGCAGGCAGGGGACAGAAGATGGGGCGCAGGACGCAGGCAGGGGACAGAAGATGGGGCGCAGGACGCAGGCAGGGGGACAGAAGATGGGGCGCAGGACGCAGGCAGGGGACAGAAGAGGGGGCGCAGGCAGGGGACAGAAGAGGGGGCGCAGGACGCAGGCAGGGGACAGAAGAGGGGGCGCAGGACGCAGGCAGGGGACAGAAGAGGGGGCGCAGGACGCAGGCAGGGGACAGAAGAGGGGGCGCAGGACGCAGGCAGGGGACAGAAGAGGGGGCGCAGGACGCAGGCAGGGGACAGAAGAGGGGGCGCAGGACGCAGGCAGGGGACAGAAGAGGGGGCGCAGGACGCAGGCAGGGGACAGAAGAGGGGGCGCAGGACGCAGGCAGGGGACAGAAGAGGGGGCGCAGGACGCAGGCAGGGGACAGAAGAGGGGGCGCAGGACGCAGGCAGGGGACAGAAGAGGGGGCGCAGGACGCAGGCAGGGGACAGAAGAGGGGGCGCAGGACGCAGGCAGGGGACAGAAGAGGGGGCGCAGGACGCAGGCAGGGGACAGAAGAGGGGGCGCAGGACGCAGGCAGGGGACAGAAGAGGGGGCGCAGGACGCAGGCAGGGGACAGAAGAGGGGGCGCAGGACGCAGGCAGGGGACAGAAGAGGGGGCGCAGGACGCAGGCAGGGGACAGAAGAGGGGGCGCAGGACGCAGGCAGGGGACAGAAGAGGGGGCGCAGGACGCAGGCAGGGGACAGAAGAGGGGGCGCAGGACGCAGGCAGGGGACAGAAGAGGGGGCGCAGGACGCAGGCAGGGGACAGAAGAGGGGGCGCAGGACGCAGGCAGGGGACAGAAGAGGGGGCGCAGGACGCAGGCAGGGGACAGAAGAGGGGGCGCAGGACGCAGGCAGGGGACAGAAGAGGGGGTGCAGGACACAGGCAGGGGACAGAAGAGGGGGTGCAGGACAGAAGAGGGGGTGCAGGACACAGGCAGGGGACAGAAGAGGGGGTGCAGGACACAGGCAGGGGACAGAAGAGGGGGTGCAGGACACAGGCAGGGGACAGAAGAGGGGGTGCAGGACACAGGCAGGGGACAGAAGAGGGGGTGCAGGACACAGGCAGGGGACAGAAGATGGGGTGCAGGACACAGGCAGGGGACAGAAGATGGGGTGCAGGACACAGGCAGGGGACAGAAGATGGGGTGCAGGACGCAGGCAGGGGACAGAAGATGGGGTGCAGGACGCAGGCAGGGGACAGAAGATGGGGTGCAGGACACAGGCAGGGGACAGAAGATGGGGTGCAGGACACAGGCAGGGGACAGAAGATGGGGTGCAGGACACAGGCAGGGGATAGAAGATGGGGTGCAGGACACAGGCAGGGGGATAGAAGATGGGGTGCAGGACACAGGTAGGGGATAGAAGATGGGGTGCAGGACACAGGCAGGGGATAGAAGATGGGGTGCAGGACGCAGGCAGGGGATAGAAGATGGGGTGCAGGACACAGGCAGGGGACAGAAGAGGGGGTGCAGGACGCAGGCAGGGGACAGAAGATGGGGTGCAGGACGCAGGCAGGGGACAGAAGATGGGGTGCAGGACGCAGGCAGGGGACAGAAGATGGGGTGGAGGACGCAGGCAGGGGATAGAAGATGGGGTGCAGGACACAGGCAGGGGATAGAAGATGGGGTGGAGGACGCAGGCAGGGGATAGAAGATGGGGTGGAGGACGCAGGCAGGGGACAGAAGATGGGGTGCAGGACACAGGCAGGGGATAGAAGATGGGGTGGAGGACGCAGGCAGGGGATAGAAGATGGGGTGCAGGACGCAGGCAGGGGACAGAAGATGGGGTGGAGGACGCAGGCAGGGGATAGAAGATGGGGTGGAGGGCGCAGGCAGGGGATAGAAGATGGGGTGCAGGACACAGGCAGGGGATAGAAGATGGGGTGGAGGACGCAGGCAGGGGATAGAAGATGGGGTGGAGGACGCAGGCAGGGGATAGAAGATGGGGTGCAGGACACAGGCAGGGGATAGAAGATGGGGTGGAGGACGCAGGCAGGGGATAGAAGATGGGGTGGAGGACGCAGGCAGGGGATAGAAGATGGGGTGGAGGACGCAGGCAGGGGATAGAAGATGGGGTGCAGGACGCAGGCAGGGGATAGAAGATGGGGTGGAGGACGCAGGCAGGGGATAGAAGATGGGGTGGAGGACGCAGGCAGGGGATAGAAGATGGGGTGCAGGACACAGGCAGGGGACAGAAGATGGGGTGCAGGACGCAGGCAGGGGACAGAAGATGGGGTGCAGGACGCAGGCAGGGGACAGAAGATGGGGTGGAGGACGCAGGCAGGGGATAGAAGATGGGGTGCAGGACACAGGCAGGGGATAGAAGATGGGGTGGAGGACGCAGGCAGGGGATAGAAGATGGGGTGCAGGACACAGGCAGGGGATAGAAGATGGGGTGCAGGACACAGGCAGGGGATAGAAGATGGGGTGCAGGACACAGGCAGAGGACAGAAGATGGGGTGGAGGACGCAGGCAGGGGACAGAGTATACAGTAGTTAGCTATTTACATATAGAAGTCGGCAAGGTCCTTCCCCACCAGTTTGGCCGACCGAGTTCTCCCAATGTTGTTGTACATTTCTATGGTGGCATGGGCCAGTTCCTGCAAAAGGAAATAGGGAATTAATGCAAGATGAAAGGGAAAAGGGGGTTGTCCCCCAAAATACTGTTACATCCTCTCTCTGAGGCTATCGGGGAGCACAGATAGTGGGTTATGTGTCACCACAAAGAAGCAGGGCAGCGGGAAAACGCAAAGAGATACAGCAAAGACAGAGGTGGGTTACTCTGTGTCCACTACAGCCACAGAGACAGCCACTTACAGTGCTGATGGGGTGGGAGGAACGCCTAGGACCTTCCTACCACAGTCAATGCTCGTACGTTTGTTGAGGTTTTGTAGAGACTGGCAGGTAGGACTGTGCGACCCTGACCCCCCGACGCTACCTGTTGTACCACTCAGTGATGACGGATTACCTGTATTACTGTGCCAGCGGCTGTAGCTAGTTTACTGGGCCGTACAGAAAGCTCTGCTGCAACCGGGACAAATGTCCCAAACCGCAGAGTTACTAGTGTGCACAGAGGCACGCACTGGGGACCAGGAGAGCCGGCTACCATGTCTGGTGGCTGCGATGGCATGCCATTACCTCCCGCGTTACCCAGGCTACAGGAGGGGAGCCGGCGCAGCACTGCAGCTGCAGCAGTGCACTGGGGACCAGGAGAGCCGGCTACCATGTCTGGTGGCTGCGATGGCATGCCGTTACCTCTCCCGCATTACGCAGGCTACAGGAGGGGAGCCGGCGCAGCACTGCAGCTGCAGCAGTGCACTGGGGACCAGGAGAGCCGGCTACCATGTCTGGTGGCTGCGATGGCATGCCATTACCTCCCGCGTTACCCAGGCTACAGGAGGGGAGCCGGCGCAGCACTGCAGCTGCAGCAGTGCACTGGGGACCAGGAGAGC
The DNA here is from genome assembly GCF_028390025.1 of Pseudophryne corroboree. Lineage (NCBI taxonomy): Eukaryota > Metazoa > Chordata > Amphibia > Anura > Myobatrachidae > Pseudophryne > Pseudophryne corroboree. The sequence goes on from NC_086445.1 coordinate 1,053,801,787, forward strand.
CGGCTACTATGTCTGGTGGCTGCGATGGCATGCCGTTACCTCCCCCGCATTACGCTGGCTACAGGACGGGAGGCGGCGCAGCACTGCAGCTGTAGAGCAGCTCCCGAGACCGCCAGCATGCTCCATAGGATACAGTCCCAGCACTGGGACTGGTCTATATATTATAATATAAAATGTGTTGACATCTGTTTTGCTGCAGTGCCTGGGTGTGTAGCGGCTGGGGGTGTAGCGCCTGGGGGTGTAGCGCCTGGGGGTGTAGCGCCTGGGGGTGTAGCGCCTGGGTGTGTTTCGGCTGGGGGTGTAGTGCCTGGGGGTGTAGCGGCTGGGGGTGTAGTGCCTGGGGGTGTACCGGCTGGGGGTGCAGTGCCTGGGTGTGTAGCGGCTGGGTGTGTAGTGCCTGGGGGTGTAGCGGCTGGGGGTGTAGTGCCTGGGGGTGTAGCGGCTGGGGGTGTAGCGGCTGGGGGTGTAGCGGCTGGGGGTGTAGCGGCTGGGGGTGTAGTGCCTGGGGGTGTAGCGGGGCTGGGGGTGTAGCGGGGCTGGGGGTGTAGCGGGGCTGGGGGTGTAGCGGCTGGGGGTGTAGCGGCTGGGGGTGTAGCGGCTGGGTGTGTAGTGCCTGGGTGTGTAGTGCCTGGGTGTGTAGCGGCTGGGGGTGTAGTGCCTGGGGGTGTAGCGGCTGGGGGTGCAGTGCCTGGGGGTGTAGTGCCTGGGGGTGTAGTGCCTGGGGGTGCAGCGGCTGGGGGTGCAGCGGCTGTGGGTGTAGCGGCTGGGGGTGTAGCGGCTGGGGGTGTTGCGGCTGGGGGTGTAGCGGCTGGGGGTGTAGCGGCTGGGGCAGGCACCACACAGAGTATATTGTATATTACAATGTAACATCCTCCCTGCTGGTCTGTGAGGCCTCGCAGTGACACGAGGAGGTGCAAGGAGACCTGGCCAGCACAACCAGATCATTGTTTTACTGGAGCGCCAAAGGGCGCCCACTCGGTGGCCAGTCTCTGCCCCTGGAGCCCAAATTCAGGGAAGGTGGTAAGGTCCCCCATCTCCAGACCTGTCCTGGTGGTCTCCGGCACAGAGGAGTGACCACTCCCCACTGTCCTTTAGGGACTACATTAGATGTGTGCATGCACGGTGCAGGAATATGCACTAAGGGGGTAATTCCAAGTTGATCGCAGCAGGAAATTTTTTAGCAGTTGGGCAAAAACATGTGCACTGCAGGGGGGGCAGATAATAAGAATTTACTCACCGGTAATTCTATTTCTCGTAGTCCGTAGTGGATGCTGGGGACTCCGTAAGGACCATGGGGATTAGCGGCTCCGCAGGACTCTGGGCACAACTATAAAGAAAGCTTTAGACTACTGGTGTGCACTGGCTCCTCCCCCTATGACCCTCCTCCAGACTTCAGTTAGGATACTGTGCCCGGAAGAGCGGACACCATAAGGAAGGATTTTGAATCCCGGGTAAGACTCATACCAGCCACACCAATCACACCGTATAACTCGTGATACAATACCCAGTTAACAGTATGAGAACAACTGAGCCTCTCAACAGAAGGCTCAACAATAACCCTTTAGTTAAGCAATAACTATATACAAGTATTGCAGACAATCCGCACTTGGGATGGGCGCCCAGCATCCACTACGGACTACGAGAAATAGAATTACCGGTGAGTAAATTCTTATTTTCTCGTGGATGCTGGGGACTCCGTAAGGACCATGGGGATTATACCAAAGCTCCCAAACGGGCGGGAGAGTGCGGATGACTCTGCAGCAACGAATGGGCAAACTCTAGGTCCTCCTCAGCCAGGGTGTCAAACTTGTAGAATTTAGCAAACGTGTTTGACCCCGACCAAGTAGCTGCTCGGCAAAGTTGAAGAGCCGAGACCCCTCGGGCAGCCGCCCAAGAAGAGCCCACCTTCCTCGTGGAATGGGCTTTTACTGATTTAGGATGCGGCAGTCCAGCCGCCGAATGTGCAAGCTGAATCGTACTACAGATCCAGCGAGCAATAGTCTGCTTTGAAGCAGGTGCACCCAACTTGTTGGGTGCATACAGGATAAAGAGCGAGTCAGTCTTTCTGACTCCAGCTGTCCTGGAAACATATATTTTCAGGGCCCTGACTACGTCCAGCAACTTGGAAGCCTCCAAGTCTTTTGTAGCCGCAGGCACCACGATAGGTTGGTTCAGATGAAAAGCTGATACCACTTTGGGGAGAAACTGGGGACGAGTCCTCAATTCTGCCCTATCCATATGGAAAATCAGCTAAGGGCTTTTACATGACAAAGCCGCCAATTCTGATACACGCCTTGCCGAAGCCAAGGCCAACAACATGACCACTTTCCACGTGAGATACTTCAATTCCACGGTTTTCAGTGGCTCAAACCAATGTGACTTTAGGAAATCCAACACCACGTTGAGATCCCAAGGTGCCACTGGAGGCACAAAAGGGGGCTGAATATGCAGCACTCCCTTAACAAAAGTCTGAACTTCAGGTAGTGAAGCCAGTTCTCTCTGGAAGAAAATCGATAGAGCCGAAATCTGGACCTTAATGGAACCCAATTTAAGGCCCATAGTCACCCCTGACTGTAGGAAGTGCAGAAAACGGCCCAGCTGAAATTCCTCCGTTGGGGCCTTCCTGGCCTCACACCACGCAACATATTTTCGCCATATGCGGTGATAATGGTTTGCGGTTACTTCTTTCCTAGCTTTAATCAGCGTAGGAATGACTTCCTCCGGAATGCCCTTTTCCTTCAGGATCCGGTGTTCAACCGCCATGCCGTCAAACGCAGCCGCGGTAAGTCTTGGAACAGACAGGGCCCCTGCTGCAGCAGGTCTTGTCTGAGCGGTAGAGGCCATGGGTCCTCTGACATCATTTCTTGAAGTTCCGGGTACCAAGCTCTTCTTGGCCAATCCGGAACAATGAGTATAGTTCTTACTCCTCTTCTCCTTATTATCCTCAGTACCTTTGGTATGAGAGGAAGAGGAGGGAATACATAAACCGATCGGTACACCCACGGTGTCACTAGAGCGTCCACAGCTATCGCCTGCGGGTCTCTCGACCTGGCGCAATATTTTTCTAGCTTTTTGTTTAGGCGGGACGCCATCATGTCCACCTGTGGCCTTTTCCAACGGTTTACAATCATTTGAAAGACTTCTGGATGAAGTCCCCACTCTCCCGGGTGGAGGTCGTGCCTGCTGAGGAAGTCTGCTTCCCAGTTGTCCACTCCCGGAATGAACACTGCTGACAGTGCTAACACGTGATTTTCCGCCCATCGGAGAATCCTTGTGGCTTCTGCCATTGCCGTCCTGCTTCTCGTGCCGCCCTGTCGATTTACATGGGCGACCGCCGTGATGTTGTCTGACTGGATCAGTAGCGGCTGGTTTTGAAGCAGGGGTTTTGCCTGACTTAGAGCATTGTAAATGGCCCTCAGTTCCAGAAAATTTATGTGCAGGGAAGTCTCCTGACTTGACCATAGTCCTTGGAAGTTTCTTCCCTGTGTGACTGCTCCCCAGCCTCGAAGGCTGGCATCCGTGGTCACCAGGACCCAGTCCTGTATGCCGAATCTGCGGCCCTCTTGAAGATGAGCACTCTGCAGCCACCACAGCAGAGACACCCTTGTCCTCGGAAACAGGGTTATCAGACGATGCATCTGAAGATGCGATCCGGACCACTTGTCCAACAGGTCCCACTGAAAGGTTCTTGCATGAAACCTGCCAAATGGAATCGCTTCGTAGGAAGCTACCATTTTCCCCAGGATCCGCATGCAGTGATGCACCGACACCTGTTTTGGTTTTAGGAGGCCTCTGACTAGAGATGACAGCTCCTTGGCCTTCTCCTCCGGGAGAAACACTTTTTTCTGTTCTGTGTCCAGAACCATCCCCAGGAACAGTAGACGTGTCGTAGGGACCAGCTGTGACTTTGGAATGTTTAGAATCCAGCCGTGCTGTTGTAGCACTTCCCAAGATAGTGCTACCCCGACCAACAACTGCTCTTTGGACCTCGCCTTTATCAGGAGATCGTCCAAGTACGGGATAATTAAAACTCCCTTCTTTCGAAGGAGTATCATCATTTCGGCCATTACCTTGGTAAAGACCCTCGGAGCCGTGGATAGACAGAACGGCAACGTCTGGAATTGGTAATAACAATCCTGTACCACAAATCTGAGGTACTCCTGGTGAGGATGGTAAATGGGGACATGCAGGTAAGCATCCTTGATGTCCAGGGATACCATGTAATCCCCCTCCTCCAGGCTTGCAATAACCGCCCTGAGCGATTCCATCTTGTACTTGAATTTTTTTATATATGTGTTCAAGAATTTCAAATTTAAAATGGGTCTCACCGAACCGTCCGGTTTCGGTACCACAAACATTGTGGAATAGTAACCCCTTCCTTGTTGAAGTAGGGGCACCTTTACTATCACTTGTTGTGAATACAGCTTGTGAATTGCCTGTAACACTGCCTCCCTGCCTGAGGGAGTGGTTGGCAAGGCAGATTTGAGGAAACGGCGGGGGGGAGACGTCTCGAATTCCAGCTTGTACCCCTGAGATACTACTTGAAGGATCCAGGGATCCACCCGTGAGCGAGCCCACTGATTGCTGAAATATTTGAGACGGGCCCCCACCATACCTGGTTTCGCCTGTGAAGCCCCAGCGTCATGCTGTGGACTTAGAGGAAGCGGGGGAGGACTTTTGCTCCTGGGAACTGGCTGTATGCTGCAGCTTCTTTCCCCTACCTCTGGGCAGAAAGGACGCGCCTTTAACCCGCTTGCCCCTATTGGGCCGAAAGGACTGTACCTGATAATACGGTGCTTTCTTTGGTTGTGAGGGAACATGGGGTAAAAATGTAGACTTCCCAGCTGTTGCTGTGGAAACGAGGTCCGAGAGACCATCCCCGAACAACTCCTCACCCTTATAAGGCAGAACTTCCATGTGTCGTTTGGAATCTGCATCTCCTGTCCACTGCCGAGTCCATAACCCTCTCCTGGCAGAAATGGACATTGCACTTATTTTGGATTCCAGTCGGCAAATATCCCTCTGTGCATCCCTCATGTATAAAAGTGCGTCTTTTATATGCTCTACGTTTAGCAATATAGTGTCCCTGTCTAGGGTATCTATATTTTCTGACAGGGAATCTGACCACGCAGCAGCAGCACTGCACATCCATGCTGAAGCAATAGCCGGTCTCAGTATAACACCTGTGTGTGTATATATAGATTTCAGGATAGCCTCCTGCTTTCT